>NW_026125034.1:0-116007 GCF_943737965.1 Phodopus roborovskii
CTTTCATGTGTTTTGATGACTCGATAAGGTAATCAACCATTAACTTAAACATTTCTTATGATTTCCGATCAAAGAAAAGACAGTCTGGGGTGGGGAAACATGGCTCTAATGTTAGCATTCTGGGCTGTCTGGCCCAGTACAAGGCCAGGCTCTGGCCTACATGGTGAGTTCTAGGCCATCTAGAGCTACACTCATGATCCTATCTTTGAAACATAGAAATAACGGTATGCCGAAACCAAAATGCTTTCGGAGGACCAACTGGCTTCTGTGGCCCCAAACTTCAGACGTCTCAGTGAATTAGGAATCTTACTCAAGGGTCAAATATGAAAAGGTCCTGGATAAAAATTTAAGTTCTTGCTCACCTTTATTTTAACCAAATGTATATGGCATACATATTTTTGTTATAAATTCTGTGGGTCTAAGTTTTTAAATATAACTTAGAATCATCTATTGTTGTGCTGTAGCTGTATATAGCTACCAGGCCAGCTTTAGCACGCAGGGCACTGACTCGACTTCAGATGTGTATATCCGAAGTGCTGTTAAAGCTAATTATTTACATCTGGCTACCCAGATATGATTCAGAAATGACGAAAGAGTGTTTTTGTGTTCTTAAATAGGGTTTCATGCCCAGCCAAGTTTCTTGAAGTCAGGGAGGCATTTTTTCTCAAGTGACTTCTCACCACACACACACACACACACACACACACACACACACACACACACACACCACAAATCTACCACCACAATGCATGACAATGACTTACCCTTGGCAAATGAAAGAGGACACTTCAAAGTATGCTGTACGATGCATAACAACTGCCTGTATTCATAATCACAGGCTGTCCTGAACTGGAAAAACATTCCAAATATACACATCTTCACACTCTTAATGGTTTTGCATGCTGCTGGGTTAGCCTCATTTTAACAACTCTTTTTTACAAAGCCCAAAGACATTCTTTAGCATCATCTACAGAGCCCGGACTCCAGTAATTAAATTACGGCCAGAAAGTCCAGTATCTCAGCTATGGAGAGGGTCTTTAAAGTAAGTCACTATGATGTGGTGAATGACCCTCAAAACCCACATGACCATGGCAGTTCAACAGCTCAATCTTAGTAGTAAAAATAAAAATAATTACATCCCTGCACCAACAACAGGGAACCCTTCTAAATCTGGGATGTAGTTCAGGGAGATCTAGAAGGTAGCGGCTCCATTTGGAGTTCTGGCCACCTGAATGCTTCTCCAGGCTAGAGCTCTGGACTTACTTCCTTGTAACTAGACTCATGCATTCTTAGAGCAAGCAGCAACTGAACACACTTGTGCCAATTCTCCACCCGGAGCTGGTCCTGGCACCTGTTTTTCCTGATTACACATCCAAACCACAGAACAATGGGGTAGTGACTGCTTACAGAGACCTGTTTCCTTGGATCACTTGATGTGAAATGAGCCAGCAGATCACTCCCTACCTTTATCCATCTTAGAACACCATCTCCAGCTCAGGCTGTGGCGCCAGGACATTTCTACTTGGCCTGGCAGCCAGGAGTAGGACTGCCATCACTCAAGGCAAGAGTCATCTCTCTTCAAAACTGATTGTGCTCTCTTCTATCTGGATGTCACAATTCTCCCAAGTTGTAATGCCATCTTCCAATGGGTCCCATCCACTCTTCCTAACCCTCTCCATGGCCCTCCTTCCTCTTCCCAGGTCAGCCCCTTTCTGTCCATTGTGCTTTTCTGTTTATCCCTCTTCCACTCCATCCATACCTGGCTTCTCCAGTGCAAAAATTCTGGCTGGGCTATCATGCTCACCACTCCACTCCCAGATTAAAAACCTCCAGACCCTTTCTAAGCTTAAAACAACAACACCCCCCACCTCCACCCTACCCCCACCCCCGCGCGCCAAGACTGGCTTATGAGACAGGATACAGCCAATTCCTAACCTTCCTTTTTCCGCAGAGGCTCCTCTATTCTCTACGGACATTATACAAACGCCCCAAGATGTGGTTTGTTGTCATCGTTGAAAATGCCGCCAAGTCCTTTCATGCCTGTTCTTCTGTTCCTCCCAAAGGATGCCCTCTCCTCCTTTCTCTACTTACTCCTCCCCCCAGACATCCTTCACAGTCAGGGTCAAATCCTGCTCCTGAATGTGATGGCCTCTGGTGACACCACTTACAACTCAGTGGCTTTCAGTTTCCATACCAGAACATTCTTCAACACATTTTCTAGCCAACTGACTGACATACTCTAGCTTACAAAGTATTACAAAAAATTCTTCCAGAGTCACAGACACATTTTAGGTGCTATCGTCTTTTTTTTTTTTTTTTTTAATGGCTTTTCGACAGGGTTTCTTTGTATTGCTTTGGAGCCTGTCCTGGAACTATCTCTGTATATCTCTGTAGACCAGGCTGTCCTCAAACTCATAGAGATCCTCCTGCCTCTTCCTCCCTAGTGCTGGGATTATGTGTGTGCCACCACCAATGCCTGGCTTGGTGCTAACTTCTTTAGGAGACATAACTCACATGAGGGCTTCCCAACCTTGGATACGTTTCAGCAACTATATGACTTCTAGAGAAAGGAACGAAGGTTCAGTTTATTTAACTAGAAATGTTGTTTCTGATTGTAGTACTATGTTAAAAGGATCGTAATAACGTCAGGATATAACACTTTCATTCACCAACAGTGCCTCATAATAAGCAAGGCAATGTAAAAATTCACAGATGTGTGACTTCAAGGTCACATTACATTAGCTGCTTATAGACAGAAAAAAACAAGCAACAGCTACTTGGAAGCTTCCAAAAGGCAGAAAACAGAAACAAACTGCCTTTGGAGGCAGGAACATCAGAGGGTTCCGAGTTCTGAGTTCAAAGGCAGTCGCCACTGTTTTTCTAGATGCCACAGGGAGGGAGAAATGAGTCCTAAGCACTGAACACTGTGTTCTCTTCTCCTCCTGTGGAGACACAAGGCTCAACATAGGACTGTCATGGCCACACCCAGGTACCTCACACTTTAGCCATGATGACTCTCTGGCTGTTCTCCTGACCCATCTGAGACCTTGAGGGAGACATGGGGTCCTTCCAATATTCACCTCCCCACTGCTGTGCTAGCACTCAGGAGCAGAGGGACCACTGAGTCAATTGGGGAACATGAAGGGCCCATCAGTGGCGTCACAAGTTGGTTGTAACTGTCCAGATGGCAAGGGCAACTGTCCCAGCAAGAGATGGCTGGGAGGCTGTGTTACCTTATCCATGTCCCCCTTTGTATGTAACGAGCCAGACAGCCACCTTGCACATGGAAACCATCACGCCTTGAAGGAAGGACTAATGTACTATCCTTTTCGAGAGGAAGGGTTGCATCTCTCCACGCAGATATACAGGCTGCACAGCCTCTAAACTCTGGAAGGTTATAAAAGGCCAATGTGGAGACAAGCATAAGCCCTGGCACACTGGTCATGCTCTCATTCTTTAAATATCTATTTTCTCTTCTGCAAGCATCTACAGTTCCTACCACATGACTGTCTCTGAGCCACAGTGGTCTGTGAAGCATCTGTGAGCCATCACTGAAGCACTCTGTGCTGGTTCAGATTCGAGAATAAGGCTGGATAATGGAGTCAAAGGAACTCCGGGCTGAGACTAGGGAAGCCTGTCTACATCACATGGTCAACGAATTCCATCTGCCCTTGCTCTTGTTCCCACAATGCACTGTGCTGCCTTCAATGGGTCCCCTTGATGATCACAGTCAGAGGAAAGGCCCAGCCACCGCTGCACCTGCTTCCCGAGGCTGCTGCAACACATCATTGCCAACTCAGGAGAGTGGGGGGGGGAGATGAAAGTTTAGTTTTGTAAGTTCTGAGGGCCAGAAAGTAGCATCAAGAAACCCCAAATCAAGGTGACAGCAAGTCACAGTCACTGGAGGCCTAACACTGACTCTGTCCCTTGCCTCTTTTGGCTTCTCCATGTGTTAAACCCTCTGCCTCTCTTACTGCAGGTGTATATACACACATACACATATGTAAAAATCTCACTGCACACCAATGTTGGTGTCCCTTCAATTGAACTTATTCTGTTTCAGTCTCTGACTGAACCTGGAGCTCGCCGATTCCGTGAGACAAGCCATTGACATTGTCCTCAGTCTCTCCAGCCCTGGGATGAAGCACACTGCCCCACTCGGTTTTACATAGTTGGGGAGGAATTCAATCTCAGGTCCTCATGCTTGTATACCAAACACTTTACTAGTAGAGACATCTCTCCACCCCTCCCTGCTCTCGGATTAGAACTTTGTGATTGGATTAAAGGACTACAGGATAGAGTAGGACAAATCTCTTCCTTCCAGAATCCTGACATTAACCATATCTGCCAAGGCTCATTCTTCAGGTGAGGTAACATTTATAGTTCCATCAGTTAGGGGCTGGTTTCTTCAAGGCCACCACTCAACTGTGACATGACATCACCTACATTACATGGGCCATGTGGTTACTGCCCCTCATCCTTCTCTTAATTCTTACCATCTCAGTAGGATAGAAAGTCTCTCAAGTCAATGTCTAGTTCAGACTTTAAAAATCCCAAAAGGGCTTTTGTTGCATTTACTATAGAACACCAGCAGCCCAGTTTAGAAAACCCTTGATAGGGGATGTCCATGTGTGTGTGTGTGTATACATATATGTATATGTATGTATATATATACATATACATACACACACACACACACACATATATATATATATATATATATATATATTCTCTCATTGGTTGATGACTAAAACACTATTTGGTCAACTGAGGCAGGAAGACAGTTGGGACTAGGAGACAAGGAGAATTTTGGGAAAGGTAGGCAGAGAAAGACCTTGAGAAGAGAGATCATGTACAGCGAAATGAGTAACAGGTACAGGCATTCTCTGGTAAGCCAAGACCATGTGGAAATACACAAGTTAATAGAAACAGATCAATAATTAAGACAAAGCTAGCCAACAAGAAGCCCTAGCCATTGGCCAACAACTTTATAATTAATATAGCATCCATGTGTCTATTTGGGCTAATGGCTGTGGGACCAGACAGGAAAGAAAACTCCAACTACAAACCCTCAGTGTAATCAAGTTTTAGTTACCAACATTAAATCTCATGCAAAAAAAAATTCTAACTTTGTGTTACATTCTTCTTCCTTTTTTTTTTTTTTTTTTTTTTTTTTTTTTTTTTTAATTTTATTTCTAAACTAGCCAGACCTTCTGTTCGGAGAAGCTGGAGAAGAATTGCATCATTAATGCTCCACTGTTAACTGCCAAGTGGTTGAATGAGTGGCATTTTGTAATGTATGGTTGGTGACAGTTCCCAGTAACCTTAAGTCTGGGAACTACTCACAATGGCAGTGGACCTCACAAATGGCCAGGAGCCTCATACAGTCTGTCTGAGTCATCTCATCAACAGATAATCCTGAAGGGTTTGATGTGGGCTGGCCATCTGGGGCAACTCATTCATCTCCCCAGCGGGCGGGCGGGCCTTTGTCAAGAGTGTAGTATGCATCACACACTAGGGAGCAGATGGCAAACAGAACAGGCAAGCCCTAGCTAACCTGAACGGCTTACTTTAGTCAGAGTGTGCCAGGTGAGAACATTCACTGCAGGAAGTGTCAGGTGATACTGAAAGGGGAAAGGCAAGGTGCTAGGCCCCTGGCTGGGGAACACTGTTGTCCTGTAACATTTAGTACAGACGGCAGGGGGAGAGCCACGCGGCACTGTGTGGGTGTCCCTTTAGCTGTTCTGGACAGCTAGAACATCTTGCTGTGCTAGAAAATGAGGACACACTGAAAGACTAATGCTAAGGGGCCATTACAGAAGGACCCAGAGCCAGCTTAAAAGGCCTCCCACAGATGCATCTTAGGACAGCGTGCAAGAGAGGCATGTTGGAGGTGAGTTATTATATACCCAATAGGTATTTGTTTGCTATTTTCTTGTTTCAAAATATATGAGTTAACAGGAACATGCCTAAAACTGAGGGGAAAGGAAAGAAAGTTCCTTAGCTGATGAATTAGAGACAGAAATTGGAAAAATGACAAATTTCATCCATAGCTCATCCATACAAGATTATCAGTAATTGTCAAACCCAGTACAGGTAAAAATTTTTATGGAAAAATATTCACACGAACTCAATATCTCCCCAGGGAGTGTTTGGGAAAGCAAAGGGGACATGAATGGAGGGGACTTCAGGCCTCCTGATGAAGCCATATAACAACTTCCCACCTGTTCTTGCCAGGAACTGGGCTTCAGGCTTCTTGGTAGGAATATCTCTACCCACTCTCACCGAGTATCTTGAACCTGGGACTGAGCAGGGAGGGGAGCCGCTGTACAGCGTAGATTGTGGCTATATTGGCGGGGAAAGGCTTCCACACTGGTAATGTTCAGAAAAGAGGGGAAGGGGGAAACGGATAAGTTCATCAGCTAAAGGAGGTAAAGACATGTGACAGCTAAAGGGAATCTTTCAGTTTTAATCAGGTCTTCGAACAGAACAAACAAACAAAACCAAACAAAGGTGATTTTCAGGCCTCAGTGGCAGAACATTTGCTCCAAATTGGATGCCGAGTACCACTAGAAATCAAAGCAAATACAAATATAACTCTTATTGATATGACATTGTTGCAATGTTCTGTTTGGGGGAAAGAATCACACCATGGTGGAGAAGGAAAAACCACAAGCGTACTTGTGAGCACTAGCTGGTGGATCAAGGCCATCAAGGCTGCTGAGGTGATTGCGCTACTCTTCTTGAAGTTTTGGAGGTTTGGGGTTTTTATTAATTGAAGTAGTAAGAGAACCGAACCTGCTTAGAATAGTCAAGGATTACTAATATGGTCCAAGAAGATGAATGGGGTGTGGTGGGAAAACAGGACATGAGCAATGGTGGGGGGGTCACTGGAAGGTTCTGAGCAGAGGACTGCTTGACACCTCACCGGGCTGGAGGGACAAAAAGGACAGGGCAGGAGGGCT
The DNA here is from genome assembly GCF_943737965.1 of Phodopus roborovskii. Classification (NCBI taxonomy): domain Eukaryota; kingdom Metazoa; phylum Chordata; class Mammalia; order Rodentia; family Cricetidae; genus Phodopus; species Phodopus roborovskii. The sequence continues at coordinate 6,966 of NW_026125034.1, forward strand.
GGCTGAGGCTGTGACAAACATCTACAGATGAGTGACAATAGCTTAGGCTAAGCTTGCTTGCTACTCCCTTCCTTCCTTCCCTCCCAACTCCTATATGCATTTCAGAGTAATTGTCAGATATCCAAATGTACGACTTTCGAATACTTTAGCATGTGTTTCCTGCAAACAAGTACATTTTCCTTCCTAACTCTAAGAGAAGGGGAGTGAAGTCCGTAAGAAAGGCAGGGCACACCATCTTTGTTTTGTTTCCCATTATGTGTTAAGCCACCCTGCCAAAGGGCAACTCATGGGGAAAGGGCTTATTTGGCTCACAATTCCTGTTAAGAGTCCATCATTACAGGGAAGGCAAGGCAGTTAGGACCCTGCAGGAGCTGGTCATGGTATATATCCAGTCAAGAAGGGGCAAGGACGATGGACTAACACATCCCGGTGCTTAGATTCCATTCTCCATTTTTATACCATCCAGGGCCCGTGCTAGCCACAGTGGGGGAGCTTCCCACTAACCAAGATGGTTCTCCCACAGCCACGCTCAAGTTCAATTTAACTACAAATATCCCAGTGACTCTAGACTGTGTCATGTTGACAAAACTAACCATCACATACCATTAACAGGACTTCCCAATCAGTCGTACGTACACACTAAGAGAAAATGTCAAAGGCAAGACATTAAAGATGATTTGAGCCAAGCACAGGGGCAAGAGAAGTACTCTGAGTGAGTTCAAGGCTAGCCTGGTCTATATACAGTGAGTACTAGGCCAGCCAAAGCCATACATAGGAAGACCCCATTTCAAAAAACGGACAAAGCAAAACTGATAAAAGTCATGAGTTTAGGACTCAGAACCAGGTCTAAGGTGGGTACAGGCAAATCCGCAATTCACATAAAGAGCAGCGAGAAAATAAATGTTCCTCTCATTTTACGGTATCTCTATCATGTATGTCTTCTTGCCTGTAACCAGTGATGGTTCACTTGAGCAATCTCATGGAAAAAGAACATGGAAAAGCAGAAGTCTCCATGGCACGCAGCCCATCCCCCTTTCTACTGGGGGCCGTGAGCACAACTATCCCAGGCTCATCCAACCTCATCATTCTCCGTCACATGCAACTGGAATCTGTAGCATCTTCAGTAGCAAGGTTGGACTGAGTAGTTCATTTTGAATGCTGGGTTTCCAAGAACAACACAAAGCTGAGAATATTAAAAGAGAGCACTCATCTGGGAACAGTTCACAAATGTTCCCTAATTCACTCCCACAACACCCCCAAGAGGTATTATTATCCATGCCACTGCAGGGGAAACCTGAGAGCTTTCTCTCCCTTCAGTTTTGCATCTGTAAGACTCCTCTAGCTGAGATACCTCCCTGCTTGACTGTATCACCGTCCTGTGCTTTCAAAGAATATCACAACTTCATTCTCTCATCTGCACTGTGGGTGTTAATGGCTGTAGCCACATTTTTAAATGTAGGAAACAGGTTTTCTTTTTTATTTTAATGATGTGGAATGTCACTTTTTTTTTTTCTAGTCACAAAATGGATCCTTGAACCCAACGCACAGAAACACACACACACACACACACACACACACACACACACACACTCTCTCACTTGGATGGACATGGTAGATATTATTTAATTTTTCTTCTTTTCTTTTTTTCACTTACCATAAGAACGATTAGTAAGAGACAATGGTGAATGTTCCATATAGTAATTTCAACATAAAACCCAAATTCAAAAAAGCGAGTTCAGTGGAGTCAGAATGTTTGCCCCACAGAAGAGCTCATTGCAAAGACCAGAGGAAGGAAGGGTTATGGGTGCATGGTACAAAGGAAGGGTACTGGCCATTGCAAATGGATGGCCTACTTTCTTCACCAGGAAGTGGACACTCCTAACAGGGCTCACAAGAAGTGGTGAGAACCCTTATCCCAGGCCGGACAAGGCCAGCCCAGCTAAGGCAGCTGGCTCATGCCGCTCAGCTTGCAACAACACAGACCTTGGGAGCTTCTGACCCATGGCCTGGCTGCCAAATGAACCCAAGTTCACCCACGTTGCAACATCTAGACTCTCCAAAAATTTTAAAAGTGGGGGAGAGGGGGAAGAAGATGGAATGATGCACGCGGAACGGAGCAGAGGCTTTCCATCATGACAAAATCCCTCTCTAGATGGGATATTCCATTCTGAAAACACAATTGCAGCGACTCCAAGTGGGTGCTGGGGGAATAGGGTGACAGAACATGCGCATGGGACAGAAGAGCAATGAGGCTCTACAGCCAGGTGCTGAAGCGAGACCACAGGGGAATGTAGTCTGCACATTGGGGGATAGGAATAATCTGTAGTTTTAATTTGGAGGGTGTCAGAGTGCAAGAAAAACACGATAATCACGGGATTACAAAGGCAAACATAATCTAGGCCTGGGGAAAATGGGAAATGCTGCCTCCGTATAAGTTCTCCGCTGGCCTCAGATGCATCAACTGTCAAGCAAATGCAGCTCCCACTGCCTAGACACAGTGTCCATGAAACGCTAAGCGTAACACCAGGCATGAGGTAAGCTCTCTCTACAAGTGCTGGAAATTAAGCCACTGCATACACAAACACCTAGATTACTGATTTGGGTGTTTAACCCATGTCACTAGAGTAAACAGAAAGGTGAATATAAAAATGCAAGCAAGTGACAGGAAAACACAATCAACAGGACAAATGACCAGTTGCTGTTCTCAGGGTCAGGGACATGCCTACAGTGACACAGGCATACACAGAGGGTCTGCAAGGACTGGCGCACTTCTGAGACCCCACTGTCTTCAAAGGCCTTGCTTGCCATCCAATCTTATCAGACTTTGCCCCCTAATTAGATTGTGCTTCTGTATAGCAAATCGGTTATGAAGTTATGATGTCCATTAATACATAATATGTAAACATGTGCATATATACATATATAGTTAAGCTAGGTGTGGTAGCACACATCTTTCATCCCACTACTCAGGACTCTGAAGCATAAGATTTCCAGTTCAAGGATAGCCTGGGCTCTAGAGCAAGAACTCATCTTGATGGGACGACTATGTTCCAGTAAAACCAAAGGAAACCATGTTTATGTATGCATCCTCGCCCGCTGTACATGCCACGTGAAATCTACAACCCCACACTCATCCCTTCCGGGGAACCACAGAGCGCATCTCGTTTCTCTCGTTTCTCCTTTTCCCTCACACCACAGCAGTCTCCCAGCAGAAACAGGGCAAGGGTGGGGTGGGGCAGGGCAGCAGAAACGCTAACAGGCCGGCCCACACCGCCCTTGCCACCTCTCCAGCAGCATCTAAGGCTGCCAACCTTCCCATCTCTGCTAGAGTCCCGCCCACAAGGTCGGCACAGTGTGTACCACAAGGATCATCTCTGGCTGCAGAGCCATTCTGCACCAGGGTGACTGCATTACAGAGACATAGTGCCACTGAAGAACTCAGAAATCAATCTCGGGGACATATAGGGCGATTCATTAAAGCCATCACATCCACAAAAGCACAGGAGCTTGTATCACGGAGTTCAGAGAAACTAGCATCTGCTGCCAGCCTTTTTTTATTTTTATTTTTACAGTGTTCTCTCCAAAGCAAAAGGGGAGGGGAGGCTAAAGGGACAAGCGGTGGCATCCAGGCTAACAGCAAATGAAACTGAGAGGGTGCGGGTGGCTCTGCGGTCAGGTGACATTCTAGTGAGAAAGGGACACAGCGAGGTTCCCTGTGAGAAGGAGACGAGACTCAGAACATACTGTCACACGCTTGGTAAACACTATGTCTGCCCCTCACCATGGCAACAAGTGAAGAGAAGGGAACCGGGCAGCCGGGATGCCCGGCAACATTTCCAGCAGCAAGACAAACGCTCTCGGAAGGATTGCATTAGCTGACATTGTTCCTCATGCCCTCCCTGCTAAGGCACTGTCTGCCTCTGCTGTCCACCGCTCCCAGAAACAACACGTGCCGTGTTCTGGCTGCCAAGAATTACCCTCAAAGCCGAGATGCTACTGTTCTTAAGTTCTTAAGTTGTCACAAAAGGTCAGCAATTTGTTGATGGAGACTATACATACAGGTCCAAGAAGTACGTACACAATGGACGCAAGGTCACACAGCTTGCAGGCTTTGAGATACTAACCAAGGCCCAAGCACTGTCCTAGTCTTTCCAGTCAAACAATTCTAGTGCCGCAAGACCAGTCAGGTGACATGAATGAATGAATGAAGTAATACCTGCCAGCTGGCAGGAATGAATGAAGTAATATAATACCTGCAAAGGATGGAGACAAGGGACCCACAGGCCAGCAGCGACCCACTCAGAGGCAAAATACTGCTAGAGCAAACACAGACTCATAGAAGGGCTTCCAGTGCCTTTACAAGTAGCTCCGGAGCCTCCAATAACAGCTCTCTATTGTTTTTATTTTTGTGTGTATGTACATATGCATGCAATTGTGTGTGTGACCATGGGGGCGCGTGTGCAGAGGTCAGAGGTGTATGGTACATTCACAGAGGTCAAAGGACAACCTCAGGTGTCAATCCCTCGCCTTCCACCTTGTCACCACACTGCCTGGCCCGTAAGCTTCCAAGGGTTCTGCCCCTCTCCCATCCCCTTATAAGGAGGCTGAGATTATAGACACGTGCACAAGATCGACCAGTTCTTACATGTGTTTTGAGCATCCAAACCCAGGTCTCATACATCCATGACATATTCTTTTATCTCTCAGGCCCTTCTCTACTCTCTTCAACCCACAATCAACAAGGTCTTTATTTATTGTCTAGTATGGATGATCCTCAGCTTACAATGAGGCTCTGTCCCAAAGAGACTACATTTAATGGCCAGAACCAACTATCCTCATGGCCTAGCAACAGCGTAAGTTTGTCTTTCCCCCTTCTTGATCACAGGGCTGGCTGGGAGCTACGGCTCACTCCTGATGGCCAGCAGTAAAGACAAGATCCTACCACACACCACCAGCCCAGGAAAAGAAAAAACATCCAGAACTTGCGGTACGGCTTCTACTGAACACAAACACTTTTGTGCGATGGGGGAAGTCAACATCCGGCTCGCAGTATGGGCTAGGTGCTGTTCTGGATCCTAGAGAGATGGCAGAGAGTGAGGCAGACGGGGTCCTGCCCCTCCGGAGCATACCATCTAAGTTTCTTCTTCACTGTGCCCTGCCTTGATTTCTAGAACACTTTTTCTACCCCTCACCCTAGTCCAGCACAGTCTCTAACATATTCTGGAGCATGCCTTACATCAGTCATACCTGTTTAGTGTGTCCTCTCGGTATTGATAACTGCTGCTCCCTGTTATCATTTTGACAGCTAGAATTCACAGAAGAATCCCAATTCAAGCTCTCTATTTCAAGGTGACAGGACCACTCTTAGACACACCTGGTACAGAAATGGTGGTCATGTCCTGAGCACAGGTAAAAAAAAAAAAAACTATCAGACCAGTCCTAGGCAATAACACTTAACCATGACCACTCAATTCAAGCAATACCTGCTTATGGAGCCTCTCTTGTGTGTCTCAGAGCTACTGAGGATTGATGAATGTGTGTGTGGAAAAAGTAGATGTCACTAACAACGACACTGCTCTTTTCTGGAACTACATTAAACAGGAAATGCAGCATGTGCATTTTCAGCCACAGCTGAGAGGGACAAGGGACTAGAGAGGAGCAAGGAGATGGAATAGAATACTGTAAACAGCGGAATCATGGGAAATTCTGAATTGCTATGGCTGTCTCAGAAGCAGAGAGGGAAGGCAGTTTCCAAGGACACTTAAGGTCCTCAAGGTGCTCCGTCACATTGGTAGCTATGAACTGATGTTCAAAATTAAATTTGTATCTTAGTTGATTATGAACTAAGGGACGTGCTGGTATTCTTTTCTCAGGATGGCTGGAGGACTACAAAATAAACAGTTCAGAATGTGAGAACAGAAGGGCCTGTGGAATACAGCCTCATGCTCTTGTTTCCAGAGCCACACAAGCTTCTTCCTGGCTATATGGGCATCTAGTCTCCCCAAAAGCTATGGTCTTGGGGAGGGCAGTGCTTGGGTGAGCCCATCACATCTTCAGAAAGCTTCCTGGGAAAGTCTTCCTCCTCACCCAGGGCCCAAAGTTGTGTTGCTGGCATCTGGATCCACACTTGCAGGCCTCATTTCCCAGATAGAAAGTTTCCTCGGCAAGAGAGCTGTCTTGAGCTTCCAGTCTCTCTGGCCAGCCACCTAGAGGCTGACCTGGAGAACCCATAGGGACATGCTGGAAATGGAGAGCCGCCTCAGCCATGAGCACAGCCTGCCTCCAGGGCTTTGCCATGAAAGGAGCAGACACTTCCACCACATTTAGAAAGGCTATGTCACTCTCCCCTACACCTTCACACCCCCTGTGCCTTAGAAAGGCACAGGGGACAGATCTGACCCTTTCAGCCCAAGGGAGAAGCAGGCATCAGCTCAGAGGTATAACAGGTACGTTGTTCTTTTCAATGTCACAAACACATTTACATTCCTACAATGTGTAACTATCATTTTAGAGCACACTATCAGGAAAACGTATGTCCAAGCTGCCAACCCTATAACCCCTTCTAGAACAATCTTTCTGTGTCCTGGGGCAGACCCATCACTATTCCGTGGTCCTGTCTTCCAAACTGTACTCTCTTGGGTTCCAGTCCAGTCGTCCACACTGGAGACCTCAGCTTCTGTCAATCATTGGAAATCACCTACGGAACACATCCAATATATACTTCTCCTTCATCAACTTTCTGTGACAAAAAAACTGTCATTTACCAGACCTGTTTGTTCCCTCCCCTAAACCCAAGCAAGCCCTATTTCATTAGGTGTGACCAGAATGCCATGTTCCTAGTAATGGAATGCACAACGCATCGACTGTGCTCAGTTCTAGATGAACTTCCAATCCACCAGCTGTGTTTGTGTGCCCAAGGCATCCTGGAAGAAGTATGTTACAGACACTGGTGGTCCCTGGATGGAGCAGATCCTTTCCAAAGTCCTAGGTTTGTGAGCGGTAAACAATTCTTCGCATGGAAGTGTCCCACTTTCGTCGGGTGGTTGATTTGATAGCAGCAAACAAGTTAATACATCTCCAGTTCTCACCCATTCATCTACTCCTCAGTAAACCTTTCTCAAATGTTTACTGCATTCCATGCCCTGAGCAAGGCTCTTGGGAAATAAAAGCATCTAAACGGAGGTCACAAGGTCGACCTAAACTAGATCATTAAAATTCTACTTAAATGATTTCATAGCAGTGTGACGTCGGCAGTCGTTCACCGTGTGGAGATGTTGGGACTTCAGCTTGAGTCTAACCGACTCAACCTCTGTTGGTATTGGCATTGCTATCTGTGAACAGAAGCAACCCCACTTTGTAGATGACAGTGGTAGATGGAAGTGAGTGGACAGTTTTAGTTTAGTAGTCAAGGTTCTACATGACGTGGTCCGTGTGTGTGTGTGTGTGTGTGTGTGTGTGTGTGTGTGTGTGTGTGTAAGCGCCTGCGTGTGTGTGTGTGCGTCTGGCCCCAAGCTTGCTATGGAGATGAGAATACTGCTGCATTTGTGATTCTGCCTCCATTACTGGGGCGTGCAGAGATTACACGTCCGCACCATGATGCCCAGCATTATGTGGTTCCGGGAATCAGATCCGGGGCTTCCTGCTTGCTTCTAGTTAGCCATGCTACTGATAGAGCTATACCTTCAGCAGATCCTAACAATATCTCTAGTAACAATTCCATGTTTTTCTTCCATTTTACCAGCTCATGACTTTCAAAAAGGTGTTATATTTGTTTGAGCACATGATTTTAAGTATATGTGTGTGTGTGTCTGTGCAAGAATGCATTGTGTGCATGAAGTTGCACATGTGTGCACATGCGTGTGTGCGTGCGTGTGGGTCTGTATGTATGAAAGCCATAGCACATACCATACGTGGAGGTCAAAGGACAACCTGCAAGAGCTGATCCTTCCTTTCTATCACATGGGCCCTGGGGATAAAATTCAGGACACTGGGTTTGACAACAAGCATCTTTATCTGCTGACCTATCTCCTCAGTTCAGTGCAGACACAATATTTTTCTAATTACATATTCTCACATCCTAGGTTAGCTCTTTTCTGTGTTGTTTTGCCTCCCATCTCATCCCTGCAATGCTAAACCCCCAGGATATCTTGTGGTCCATCCAAAACACACTAGTTCCATAAAACTTTTCTTCACAACACTTCAGAACCTCTTCTCCCTCTGCTACCACAGCATTCTGTCAGTTTGTACTCAGAGTAGCAGACTGTCTTAGGAAAGACACAGAGAACGTTGAAAACTTAGAGGAAACTTCAATCTATCATGCTTAGATTGCCACACTTGAACAAATTACAAAAGCAATGGAATTCTCCCGAAAGAGAACAACATTTTCCTATCTCTTAGGATCTATTACATCTAGATGATGCTTTATAAAAATTATTACATTTAACTTTCCAGTTAAAATTAACTTTTACATTAATAAGTATAATCCTATCAGCAGAAGACTAAAACTAAAGTTCAAAGTCATTAATTCATCTCCCTAATCAACTTCCCACATATTTCCATTCACTCTTATCTTACAAATATGACAGAAACAAATATGTAAAACTCTGCGAATATCCAAAAGATTATGTTAGTATTTTCAAGGCTCTAGTCATGAGTAGCAAATTTTGTATTCATACAAAATAGAGTACTTATCAGTGTAAGTTAAGTTGACCTTCCCCAGCAGGGAAAACCTACTCCTAACAGTCAACTTTAACCAAAATACTAACAATATGTTCTTCCTAAAGATTAAAAAAGGAATGGCTATGTTGAGTTCTCTGGGCAAATATTCTGACTAGACACATGGAGATTCAAAGATACTAAATTCAAGAAAATCCATTAATATATATGTATATATATGTACACACACACACACATGTGTATATATAGCAATAAAGCAATGTTAGTATTTTCTATCATGCAGACTCATAGCAAGTTGAGAAAACGTCCCCCTAAAGTGTATGTGTTGAGCTTGGCTAACGGCTTGTGGCACTATAGGATGATGGGAAGGAGAAGGTGGGGCCTAGTTATTGGAAGTGGGAGGCATGTTGGGCTCCCTGCCTCTTCTTGAATCTGTTTCCTTGCTGCCAGGGGATGAAGAGCTTCACTTCCCTCCATCATATTCTGCCTCATCCACAGGTTTACCAGATAAGGCATACCCCAAAGGTACTCCCTATTTTTTGTGAATACCACTTTCATCACAGTAAAGTATAATGCCATCAAAGGCATCCATTCACCGCCACAGTTAATTAATCCTTTCTTACAGATTCCATGGCAATGGCCTGAAACCAGGAGCCAAAAGGCATCTTCCCTCAAAGTTGTTTAGCTCTGAAATCTTAGTCACAGTGACAGAGATCACAAACCCAGGTTTCTTTAGAAGTCATCTCTAAGGAACAGAGGCGAGTGAACTGAAATCAGTCTATGGGCTGGGGGATATTTAAGTCAGGGTCTGAAGAAAAGATAAAAAAAAAAAAAAAAAAAAAAAAAAAACCTGAATCCTTGAAATGACTACTTTATCCCATAAATCATAGTTCATCAAATAATTTGTGGGGACAGATAGTATATTATAACACAAATTAGAAGATTTTCCTAGAAACTGTAATAAATTATACCATCCTAAGAATTAGATCAAAACTTAAAAAAAAAAAAACTAAATTAAAACCATTTCCTTTCTTTAAAATAACAATTGGTGCCACATAGGCACCGATTCGAAAGATGGTCGCCATGTGCTGTGTAAGGCGGACTGGACTGTTCCAGGACTGGATGGGTCCTGGGGAATACAAAGAGAAAGCAGTCCTGGTAGGCCCTGGGTGCACGTGCTTACCTCCAGAAGCGAAAGGCTGAGAGAGGACTAGAAGGGCTGCCCGGGCTGGATGGGGTTGGACTCAGGCTCCTTGGAGTGAGACTGAAAGTTAAAATAACATCATTCCGAGCGGGAGAAATGATTGCAGTACAAATAGCATAGCTCACTGGAGGGACCGTGCTCCCCCCCTCCGGCCCGAATCACCGGGGCCTGATTACCAATAGCGCCAGGTAATCATCGAATCACTCTTCAGCTCTAGACTACAGAACAAGGTGCGGCTTTCTGTGGAAAATTATGTTACAAAGACTATAGCTGCCATTTGTATTTAAGCCTTGTCTCTGTCACAAAGCAACCTGTCTGTTATTGCCATGGAGAATGTTGCATCAAAGGCAATCTAATGTTATTTTATATGGATTATACATTGAGTGGAAAGCTTTGCTAGACTGAGACTCGCTGGTCAAACTAGAGCAGAACCAGAGGAAGTGGCCAGCAGACAGTGCACACAAACAATAGGTTAAACACCCACGTGTTTCAAAAGCAGACATCAACATTTTCACGTAAGACAAGACATGGTCTTAAATACTCAGAAAAAGCAAATCTTTCTCATGGCAATGACCCAGCATTAGTTCTTTTTCTTGGCCTCAAGGGCAACGATAACAAGGGTTCTTGTGCTTGTATTTATAATTACAAAAAAAAAACTTCGAAAATTTTCACATGTCTTTGGACTGTTTTATGCATTAAAGATGCTTTTCTTTTTTTTTCCAATTCAACAAACACTGGGCCATTGTAATAGTTGTTCCAAAACTCATCTAACACTACCAAACATTTCCAGTGGCCAACTCTCAAATATTTATCACAAGGTGGCCCAAAAGAACTATTGCCCTTTGTGAGTTTGGATCCGAGTCTGTTCACTGGTAGAGAGGTAAAAAGATATACTATATTATTTTTTTCTTGTGTGCAGTCATGAAAAGATATACTGTATTATTTTTCTTGTGTGCATGCATGAAAAGACATATTATTTTTTCCTGTGTGCATGCATGAAAAGATATACTACATTATTTTTTCCTAGGTGTGTGCATGCATATGCATGTGTGTATATCATATGCACATGTGTGCATGTGTATTCGGGTATGCTTGCCATGTGGAAGCCAGAGATTGTGATCGGGATGTACCCTCTACAGCTCTCCATTGTATTTCTCTGAGTCAGTCTCTCTTGTTGAACTAATTCAGTCCCTGGGGTCTGTTCACTTGTTTTCACTCCCATGGTGTTGGGGTTACAGGCATGTACTTCCAGGCTTGACTTTCATATGGATGCTGGGGAATTTGCCCCCTTGGACCATCTCCCTAGACCTGGACTCTCCATTAATGTTTTTGCCAATAGGTCTTGTAAAAAGGATGGAGTTGATCTTTATCAATTCCCAATTATTTTTACACGGCAAAAGTCAGACAGAATATTAGATAATCTGCTAGTAACTGTTGGGTGGAAATAAGCCACTCCTACTCTTGTTTTAGCACCATGTACTTCTTAAAGAACACACTGACTGCCTCTCTACTGCTGGGGCATGGGTCTACATCACACAATGTGTTCCTTCCTACCTTAGAGAAAAGGGGTCTGGGAATGAAGCAGTATAGCCAATGTTTCAAGCCCACATCACTGGATGGCATAGAGACTTGGAAACAGTAGCCAAAATAAAATTTAAGTTTATGAGTATTGGGACATTTCTATTCCATCTTCCTTTCCCACTGTGCAAATAATTGAGAGTTGGCCCCAGCGGTCACAAACTGAAGTGTGATATTGCTCAAAACACTTGCCTTCCTTATTTCCTAAGGCATGCCAATGAAGTTTGATTGGTCCTAAAACCATTGACCAGGGTGGTGCCAACACCTAGTGAGCCAAGGAGTTGGACTCCTCCTGCCTTCAGAGCACTTCAGAAGCTGCTGTTTGAACTGTGCTGTGCTTGAACTTAGCAGCTCATTGGAAACCTCTTGGGGAATGCTCACAGACACATCACTCATTTTATCTACATCCCATGGAGTCTTATCTATGATTTCCTGTCCTAAAATAGTCATGCCTGGGCCCTCACGCCATTCTGTCTCCAGACAGAAACATGGATGACGTGTGCTGTGAAGTGTTATGAAGCAGATGTTACATTTATAAAAACAAAATGGCTTTACAGGAAGTAGAAAGCTGTCACAAGATTCTGTGTAAACCGACAACTTGTTAATTTCTCTAATATTTGTTTATTTAATATCTCAACCTTTAGAAATTATTTTTAAGAAATAGGAATCAGAAACTGCCCCGTGTTACTGGAAGATTCTGAACTATATCTATAGGGTATAAAGGATGCCCATGTACTATTCCAGCACCTAGGGAACAAACTCACCTAAAAGGAAACCAGATTGTCTCCGGAGATAGCATTCCAAACATAATTGGTTTGTGAGCTGAGACCTTGTCATGTAGTCCCCAGATAATTATATTATTTATACAATATATGCTTTTAACAGTAACAGGGTTAAGACTTCATTCTAACATTTCTAACATCCCTCTACAGTGCTTAGAAGCTGAATTAACTCAAAGGAGAATTTTCTCCATGAATGAATGCAAAGTGAGCTATGTATGTTATAATTTTGTATTTCAAGGTAAACAAAATAATAAAAGTAAATGACATGAGACTACCTCAATGGCATGTAAGCATGATCCTGTATTCTGCTATCTATTTCCTCGGGTGACGGCACCAATCTAGATGCACGTAACATTTATCACCCAAAGGCCAGACCAAAGAGGGAGCCATCTGATACCTAATCAAAACCCAGAGGATGCCTTATTGAGGTGACTCCTACATCCTATGTCATTGTGAGCAACTTCATAAACACTATGACGACCTCTCAACCTTTCAAGTACAAAATGGAACATACCTAACAATCAATTGTAGTTTTTAAAGTTATTTTAAATGTCTCCTTTTATTGTGGACAAGATGTTTAAAAACAGAAGAAGAAAAGAAAATGCTTCATGTGAAATGAGATTTTTGAAACCCAAAGGGGGCAAGGGTGCATGACTCGAAACCAGAGGTACAACTCTCACAGGAGGGTACTGCTTCTGGCTCCTACAGCTGCAGCTGTGGACAGGGAAGGGGCGGGAAGGCAGAAGAATGCATGCATGGCACTAAAACATTCCAGCCAAGGTTATAAAGTTTAATGCTACTGTGAGGGTCAGGTGGGAAAATAGCCATGGCAATGGGCAAGTAGTATGCATGTGTCTGTTAGGACAAATGCTACATCTAGCAAGACGATTGGGACAGCATCCCAACTTTTTATAAGCAAACATTTCGGATGAATAAAATAAGCACAGGTTTTAAAGGAGAGGCTGGTTTAAAGATCATTCACTAGGATGTTGTGCGTTCATTGATGTATTAATTCAGAAGATAACTTCTCTTGCATGGTGCACCCACAGAACTCAAGGGGAATGATGGACACTTCAGGGGCACACCTAGTCCAGTCTGATATTACAGGGGGCATATAGAGCTCACAAAAATATAATCCCCTATCTGTGCTGTAGATAACAGAGATGTTTATATTTTCCTACCAGATACATATTTTACTGTTTGTTCTTTGAAGTGTGTCAGCGCAGACTCAACTCACAGCTTCTGCATCTTTGACTAACAGATTTAAAATAAAAATTTGCTGACACGTCCTGCATCGCAGATGTCTAACTTCTGCGCCACAAATTTGATGTGGACATTTTCACGTAGCTGCATCAAATCAGAAGACAGCAAGATGTGTTAATGGGTTAAAAAAAAAATGAAGAAGAAAAGGAGAGGGAAAAAAAAATAAATAAAATCACTAGCTAAGCAAACACAGACCCCAACTAGGTAAACACATTGAATGTCATGGCTGGAGACTGCAGAAAGGATGCTAAATGTTCTTCAGTTCATTAATATTCTGCTGCACTGATGAAACAGGGATCACATCTAATGACTGTCACAAATAACCCTTCTCCTGCACACTCATCCATCCTGATGTTTTCTATTATTCAATGCAGACAAGGGCCTTTCTTCAGAGGCAGGCATCTTGAGCATAAACAGTAAGAGAAGAGGAAAAAAAGGACAGATATACCATGGCCTACTGAGGCATTCTTTCACAATGAGCTGTTAAGATGTTCCCAGAACTGGGGCTCAGCAACTTTAAATATGCAGCAGCACCTTCCCTCCGTCTGCAATGCAAAATGCTGGGTCTGGGTTTGCACATCAGCTGGAACCAAATGCCATGCATTTAAAACATGTTCCCCTACCTCACACTGCAGTGCTCTGAGGCTGTCAGTACAAACAGATGCTAAATAGCTATTGGTCCCCGGAAAGGGAAAGCGAGTGCCATGCAGAAAGCATTGAAATATTAAAGACAGACAATACTTACTCCAAGGTCAGCCCCGGAATCTGCAGCCTCTCCCGCTGGGCTTTCATGGTTGTTATATGTTACCACGCTCTATTGTAACCATGACACACACTCTCCGCCAGCGTCCCGGCGACGACAGAGAGCCAAAAGGAGCCTCTAAAGGACTGGACTAACAACCTCTCAAGGGGGAGGGGGATCCGGTAAGTTTGGGTCCTTCCACCTCCAGCAGAATCAAGAGCTGTCCGCGGCTTTTCCTCAGGTTAAGTGTGGTGTGCACTGCACTGATTTCGTTAAAGGAAGGAGGCTCGCAGCTCTGCATATCAAGTAATTGGTTTCTGATTTTTTTTTTTTTTTTTAAAGAAAGTCGCTCCACTTGCAGACCCACTTTTTACCTCTGTGAAATGAAGAGTCCCTTTCACAGTGCAGACTGGGAGAAGAAAATAAAGCAACAGTATCATAGGTAGTAAAAGAGTTCATCTAAGCAAGATGTTAACTACCCCCTCCCCCATAGGGCAACCCTGTGAAACTCAGGATCTGAATGGGCAACTCTGGGGAAGCTGTGCTTACCCTCTCCTTGGAGTCAGCAGCATCACTCATAGTGGGCAGGAGATGAGTGGAAATAATTAGACCTTTTTTCTATATATGGCAATCACCAGAAAGAGGGATAAACTAGCTGGGAAGTTGAGCACTGTCTAAAGCAGAGACTTTGGGAGGCAGAAGGTGGTGGTCTCAAAGCACCAGTGAGGAGTGCAAGACACAAGAGCAGAGCTCTTAGTTTTCAAAAACCGGTTTTCAAGACCATCTCAGTGTACCGTACTTTACAACAGCAACCTAATAGGAGTTAGGAAGGAAAGAGACAGCACATATTTTACAAGCCAGAAACTTTCATCCTGTATTTATTCAAGGAACACAGTTTTTTTTTTTTTTTTTTTTTTTTTTTCCCCGCAGCATTCAAAACTTGGAACTAACAGTACTTTCATTGTCGTGTATGAAGGACGCATCTGAGTCACTTCCTCCGATGCATTTTAAATGTTTTAAAGTTTGGCAGCTACTGGCTGGTTGAGAAGAAACACCAGAAGAAAAATCATAAGTTTCTTTCATCAATTTTTTAAGTACTACAAGGCCACACACACGCACGCGCGCGCGCACACACACACACACCACCCTACGTGACATGGCAAGTTCACACGTCTACATTTCAAGGTTGTGAAGCCGTAGTACCCGGCTTAGATGTTGGTGTCTTTACTTCTGCCATGGCACTTGTGGTTCAAATTGTGTCCCACACAAATGGTCAGGAAGGGGAGCAGGGGCTAAATGTTCCCCAATACATCGGACTCCATTTGGAGACGACCTGTTTTTTGTACTTCTCTGAAAGTTACCTTTTTGTAACAACTGTTTGTAACTCTTCAGACTCAAATCACGGTGAATGGAGATTTATGTATGGTCCCAGAAGCACAATGAATCCCTTACTTGCCAGTTTTCTCTGTGAAAATTGTTGATTCCTAACTAGTCACCAACTTCTCCTTCAGTGTCAATACTTCTTAACTTTGGGAAGCATCAGATCAAATCCGTACTGGAAGTGCAGCCATTGGGTCACCACTGACCCCTTAGGGTGTACAATGGAAGGGTATTAAAGTAGTCTTAATTTAGTAAAAGAAAAAAAAAATAAGAATAATAAAGAATTGTAGACCTCAGGGAGGTCCATTTTATTTACAAATGCTGATTTAAAATTATGTTATGAGTTTTAAAAAAGTTTTTTTAAAAATCAGTTACCTATAGAGAAAACAGTTAAGTTCTGAAATTCTTCAAATTTTTTTTTGGGGGGGATTTCCATTTTAGAACATGTAATCTAATCTGATTCAATAGACTTCCATACACAGATCTTCTCAAGTGACTTTTAGTTCCATATGCCAATGGACTACTGGCCATTTTCACTTACATTTCCTTTCAATACTTGTAATTTAACACATTCAAAACTGGACACCAGCCCTCAAGGAAGCTTCCTCCCCATGTCCTGTGTGTAGCCTCTCACTATTCTTTCCCCTGAAACCACCCAGATCCAAGGCACATGGTTCCTTAGCTGGATTCATTTCCTCGACTGTTATCTCCAGCGTTCTTCCTCGGCACCCTCTTTGTTGCAGGGAGCACAGAAAACCCTCCAACAACTCCTGTCTCGTTGTCAGTAAGAGTCTAACACCAAGCACACTTGGATCTGATGAGAATAGTCAAGGATCGGTAGAAACAACAATGTAACAAGTGTCTGAAGTCAGGAGCATAAGAAAGGAGTCAGAGGGAAGGGGGAGGGAAAGAAGCCAGCTAGGGCCACCTTGGGGGACACCAGAGAATGACATCAGTGGTTTGAAAAGGGGGAAGAATCAAGCACCTTACTTTTCCTCATAGATAGGAGTCTTTCAAACAGCATTTCCAACTGACAAGAGATGGCAGGCCCAGAACTGTACTGTTCTCCAAGCCTCATCAAACAGTGGGTCGAGGCTGTGAGTACTGATAGCAGCTGACACCAGAGAAAGATTACACTGGACATTATGTGTGTCCTGAGGCAAGAATGAGATGCGGTCTTAGCAAAAATGTCACAGAGCCCTGGAGAAAACCGAGCTTCTGCAGCAAAATATCAATGTGCAGGGAAGTAAATATTGTTTAAATAGTGTCAGAGACGTGACCAGCAAAAGCTAGATGCAAAAATCAAAACAGATCCAAGGTTTCCTAAAAACAAAAATATGTTTCATACAAATATTTTATGAAATTATTTATATAATTATTCTTAATAATGGGAAAAGAAATTGAAAGTTGAACCTGTAACACTCAAGAATATCCTTATGATATATAACAACTAACTACAACCCATGAACATTTTGTGGGTCCTGACACCAAAGACTATAAGCAAATTAATCAGATCTCAGAAATAATCAAAATGATATAGATCTTCTACACACATGCTGAATATATGTGGAATATATGCCCAAATGTTCATACGCATTTTTGTTACTTTTCTGTTTCTGTGGTAGCGCACCCTGACACAAGCAACTTCTTCAGGCAGAGAGGGTTTATTCGGATGCACACTTCAAGGATGAAGTTCATCATGGCGGAGAAGTTCAGATGGAAAGAGTCTGAAATCAGCTGAGTCTATCACACCCACACTTAGAAAGCAGAGGCCTCTAAGCGCCTGTGGCTGTTCAGCTCCCTTTCTCCAGCCAGGGAATGACACCACCCACAGTGGGCACCTCAATGAACCCAATCAAGACAGTCATCACCAGGCATGCTGCCCAGAAGCTCAGCTCCCTGAGTGACTTGACAATCTATTAAGTGGCCAATTAACAATCGTCATCAGAGTATGCAAATGTGCGTATACAAAAACAAATACAGGCCATATGGACATCTCCTGAAAGAACATTACTTTCCAGTGTATCTCGTGATCACCTTTAAATTCTTACCTTTCAGACATGTGCACAAAAAATATTCAGAGGTGGAATACCATACACAACATTTTGGTTCCATATAAATAGGGAAGAATAAAAGCAATAATGGAGGATGTAGAATCGGCCGTGGTTTACTACTATTTTTCAAGCCTTCGTGATGAAGTCGGTTAAGGACTCACATAATTCTAGCTGGTATCCAAAGCTCTACACCCACCCGTCCCTCCACCAACACTTCTCCAGTTGTCTCCGTGCCTGGCTCACTTCTACCTCATTCCCTTTGTACTCATTCTACTCTTACTGTTTGGATCTTAAAGGTACCCTAAAGGCCTGCTAGTGCCCAACCTGTGGTACTACTTGAGGAGAGTTGGAGCCTTTGGAGAGAAGTTAGGGCACCGGCAGTACGGTCTTGAAGGGAACAATGACTCCCTGGCTCTTGGTCCTTGTCAGTTCCTGGATGCCGTGAGATAACAGGCTTTGCTCCACCAAGGTGATGGCTCACCACAGTCACAGAACATCAGGTCTGGGTTACTCTGCTCAGGACTGAAATCCCTGAAATGATGGACAAAACAAGTCCTGCCCTGTTTTAAGGTTATTTGCTCCCGACAGGGTGCTGAACTTGTGCCTTGTTATCTGCACTCTCTGAACTTTCTTCATACCCTGCCTGGCTGTCCCATTTGGATATGCATCACTACCGTGCCTAATGCTTCCGTCCCTTATCTTGTCGTATTTTTCTCTTTAGCACTTGTAAACACTTCTATATTTTACTGTCTCCCTGCATGACTGGGGACTCCTAGAACGTAGGTATGATGGGTGTTAGGACTGTGTGTACCTCCAGTGCCAAGCACAGCCACCCAAATATTCCCCCAAACAAGCTAAGAAAATGGAAGAATGACTTTCTCCGTGTGGCAGAAGCCATGGAATAAAGGAGGTCACCCTAGAGCAGTGTGACATGATGTTGGTGGAATGAATGGAGAGGACACTGCTTTACACTGCTTTGGGGGAAGGATTTAGAAGGCATAAAACAGGAGCCTTCTTTTGTTACAGGAATGGCATACCAACAGCATTACGCATTTTTAACAAACCCAGTGCCATGGCTTACCCGTGGCTCTTTCTATATGACATCCTAAGTAATAGCTGTTGACAAAGTTTCACAATGCCTGGGGACGGCTCAGGTTTGAGATCTTGAGATACGAGGAAGGACTGCTGCCATGGCATCGAGTAGGTGGAGGCTGGGATGCCACTAAGCATCCCACAAAATAGAGAAGACATCACCCAGCCCCAGCAAAGAACTACCCAGCCCCCAAACAAGCAAACCACAGTGCCGTTCTGGAAACCCTGAGGCGGGAGACAAGGGGCATCTTCAAGACGCTTAGCATCCATGACCCATTTTAAGCATTTAGATCTGGTCTCACATCACTCAGCACAGGTGGCGATGGGGGTGACTGTCTCATTGCTTTATACTCATTTCACATTTCAGATCCTCCGCAATCTAACCTGCAAGTGTTTGGAGACTTTAGTCCTGTTCAAGGGGAATGGCTTTTTATAGCCAGAGCCCCAGAAGTACTTCTGAGTCACAGAAACCTAATTACCAAAGAATCCATGCCATTCCCAAACAGCAACCCAGATAAGAAACTCCACTGAGCAAGAGGACCCAATACTGTGTAATATGGGCTCCACGGCGGCTCAGAAAGCAAAGTTGAAGCCGCTCACCCAGCAGTGATTCCAAACAGATGCACCCGAGGTACACCGCCAAGATGAGCTCAACCTAAGTAGTTTGGTTTCTCCAGTGAAATTCGTGAGACAGATCTCTGAAATTGAGTATTTTTTTTTTTTATTCTTCTGAGGTTCTACAAGGAACATACAAGATGCAAAGCCAAGAGCAAAGGGACCACCACTCTTGAAGAATGGTCAACTATCTGCAGAATCTTCCAAGGAGAGCACAGTTGAAGAAAACCTTTCATATATGAAAAGTTCTTTCCCTTTAATATTCCCTTTAATAATGCAGTAAGGGTTACTTACATAAAGGTATTAACATGAACTCTCAATAGCTCGCATCAGCACTCATTTAATAAACTTCTGTTTGACTGTGTCTGTTCCAGATGCAAGAGATGCAACAATGGATGAGATCAAAAGGCCTGTCAATAGGATCATTGATCTGGGAAACTTAAAAAAGACACGCACAAAATGGTTTCTGAGAGCTGTGTGTTACTGACTTTTCAGATGGCACAGAGCAAGGTCTAGATGGTGCTTTCGGCTCAGGGACTGGGGACTTAGTGATGTGTAAAGTTCCCTGGTAGGTTAAAGTTGTCAACTCACAAATACTGGGAAAGAATGGTATAGCAGGGTGGGGCATCCACAACAGGGGTTCTGACATCTGGCCTGAGACTGGCTCATTTGATGATTATCAAGAAGCCTGCCTCCAAGAGTGACAGTCAAGGGTTCCATGGGGGATACAGGATAAACAGTGCGCTCCTGAGAGTCATTACAGTTGGAAGAAGTATAGAGGGGAAATTAATGCTTGACATTCTCTATGACTAGGCTATCAGAAATAGGTTTTAATGGGGAGGGGGTGCCTTGTAGTAGCTGGAGTTAATTCTTTAAGCAGATTCTTTATAGGACTCTCTATAATTTCATTGGGAAATGAACGTGAGGTTGATTACATGTGACCTCTGTGAAGGACACTGAGTAACTGTTTCATGTGTGTTAAGACTTTACATAAACACCATCCCTAAGCCAGACAGCTCAGGACAGAGCATCTAGCCCTTGCCCTTGAGGCTTTTCTGCCGGTCAGGCAAAGCTTGTCCTTGCTATCTACACTGATGTTTAAGGAGATATTAAGGAGTGTAAGGTACCGGACCTATTATCAACCTATCTCTTCTTGAGAAGCTACTGGAGGATGTGCAGAACAAAGACATAAACCATTCAGGACAAATGCATGAGAGCAAGGAAACGGCAGTGCACAGACAAAGGCCATGGTGTTGGCAAAGGCCACCAAAAGGGAATTCCTACAGGAAGTTGCTGCTGTCACCGGAACATAGAAGGAGACCTGGGCCAGAGAGCTGAGGGCTTAGGAAGCAGCTTCAACACAAAACATGGTGACAGGTTATCTGATGCCATTCATACTGCAGAAAGCACAAAGGAAGGCTTCATTGGCCAGTAGGAGAATATGGAAAGGACTCATGATTGCTAAATAAAATCCAGGCAGAGGAAAAACAACCTGATTGCCCCCGCCAAGAAAAACATACAGGGAAATAGAAATGTGATTAGTTGGGTGATACATAACACATTATGTACGGAATACTGGCCCTCTGAAGATGCTGTTACTACATCAACCTGTGAATAAATCGCCTCATCCTGCAAATGGGACTGTTTGTTCTTTAGATTCAGGGTGCAGAGGCAAGAAGATGCTCTTGAACTTCTGACGCGCATTCCGCATTTACCCCAGAGTCCTGACAACGCAGAAGACAAAGGTCACAGAGTTGGAGACATGGTAAAAGCAGAGATTCAGGTGGTGTGGCCAAGGCTAAGGAATTCGAGAAGTTTCTAAATGGAAGGGATTGCTTCTAGAAAGAAGACAGCCCCTGACGTGTACCCACTAAGGCCCATTTCAGAGTTCTGGTCCCTAGAATTGTAAGATAACAACTTCATGCTATTTTTAAGACACCAAATTTAAAGCAATTTGTCACTATAGCAATAAGAAACCATCAGGAGCATACCTGGAATAATATAAATATTGAAAACTAATTTAACAACAACAGAACCTCGTCCTAACAGTGCTGCCTTTAGATTGGGAAACCAGAAAAGAGAGAAAAAAATAAAACGTGACAAGGTGATATGGGTTGGGTGAGCAAAAAAATGGCACGTTCCTGTATCCTAAATGAAGTCTACATGCAAACCCTGAAATTAACGGATACTAAGAGTATCCTACATGTATTACTGAGAAATGTAGAGGCCATTATTAGAGAGCTCTGGGTGGGGTAGGATGGGAGGGAGGGGACAGCTGAGAAATGGACTCTTATTTTTCATAAAGCTACTACTATTATTGAATTTTTAAATTTTTTCTCTCTGTATCATATTTTGATAAGAATAAAATTAATGTTAAAAGACAGATTCGCTGCCAGAGATGGTAGCAATCCCCTGCCGTATCTCTGCTTTCTACTGTACTTGCTTTTATTGAAACATCTAATTTCCTCACATTTTTTATCTACCAAATTCAGCCAGACACAATGGTATTTTTTAAAATGGGAGGAGAGCAAACCTTTTCCATCCCTGAGATTTAGTGATTTTTCTCCCTCACAACCAAGTCTCTTTCATAATCGATGTGACTAAAGCCTTTGTAAACAGAAGGAGAATGAAAGCAAGTAAATAAAATGCAAAGCAGTACTCGGGAAACGAATACTCTCCACACTCCGCATTAACAACAGTGGCTCACACCTATGATCCCAACATCTGGAAGGCTGATGCAGGAAGATTGTAAATCCAAGGCCAGCAAGGACTAGAGTAAGATTTGCTCTTCTGCATCAAGAAACGGAGATGTAGAACACCGGTCTCACATATTCAAGGCCCCACCAAAACTCCAAACGAAACAAACTTCCACATCCTTCCTTCATCTGTTAAAAACCACCAAGGTACCTGACATGGTGCACAGGTCTTCAATCCCAGCACTCTGGAAGAAGAGGCAGATGTGCCTCTGTGAGTTTAAAGACAGCCTGGTCTACATAGTGAGTTCCAGGACAGACCGGCTATATGAGCTACTGTTTCAAAACAGAAAGGAACAAACACTAAGACATGATATCACAAAGTGGAACACAATAGCTCCCAGAGAAACCAAGTGTACCTTTTTACCCGAGGTTCCCACCTGCCATGACGATGTTCTTCGTTTTCAGATTTTGTCTGCAGTAAAACTTTACATAGTCTACTGTAGCAACAGTCTTTTGTTTTCCCTTGCTGTAGACTAACAGTATCAGCAGCCATGCATCATGCTGACCCATGTTCCCACATCCTGAACTTAAATGTACAGTGCTTCTCTTCATTCTTGTGGCAACTGTCTCCTGTGGTAGTTTGAGAGATGCCCCTGACTCTGTCCATCCCACTGTCTTTGGTAAACACTCTGTGTGCAAACTGCAGGCTGGGCCAGGCAGCAACACCCATTATCTGAATACAATGACTGCTTCAGAGATAGGTATGCGATTCAAGCTTGGTTAGGGACAAGAGATTATTTTCCTGTTACATTTCAAGATGGGAGGTTAAATGCCATTGTCTGTCTTGAGATCATGAATCTGGAGTCCACGACAGCTAGGCAGAATGAACAGAGAGAAGACCAGAGTTGGTGTTAATTAGTCACGAATCAACTCATGTCTGAAGTCTGTATGCCCAAACCTTCTGAGTCTGTGGTATAACTTCTCTTAGGCCAATGTCAGCAGGCTATATTGTTACCTGTCACACTTAAGATTACTGAATGAAGCAATCAGACATAAGCAATACATGTACTGAAGAACCCTGAATGTCACATGAAATCAAAAGACATAAGACTCCTAAAAGCCTTCTAAAAAAATGCTAACCACCTTTTAGAGGTTAGAACCTATTTTTTTTAAAGTGTTTCTATCCCATACTTTGTAACATCATGGTCAACTCCTGTTCTCACTGATTAGCAGAGCTATGATGGATAGATGGATATTTTCCATTTTTGTTGAATGCCTTGTTACATACAGTTTCATCTATTATAAACCACAGAGTTGCTGTTAAAGAGCTCTACTGTTATTAACAGAGCACCCTTCATTAGCAAAGGGGTCCCTGGAACAGATTATCTCCACAACATCAGCCAGTTACTTTATGTCTACACGTTTTGAATCATACAAGGGCATTTTTTTTTATGTCTGATAATCAGTGAGAATTTGTCAAAAATAACTGCAGAACTGCCCAGCCTCTAGGGATCTGATTGAGTGCCAAAGGCAGAATACATTCCCCTCTTCCCACCCCACCCCGTTCTCTAAGCATGCCGTGACTGTTCTTCATGGTCAAAGGCACATCCTGAACGTTTCACTTAGGGACATGCATAGAATTGATTTAGCGATGAGAAGGAACAGCCATATAACAACCTACTGAAGAAATGTCATCCTCAACATTTATGGACACTGGATTTTGAAAGCTCAGGAAGCTAGCATGTAAGAAGGAACATCACCTCCAAAATCAATCATAGCCTTTCCATTATAAATACCACGGTGACCTGAAAACCTATATTAGGTAACATATCCATGTATGTTTTTGTTTGAAGCCATGGGAATAAAAATGCCAGATTTCTCTGACCAGATGCCATCCATGCCATGGAGACTAGCAGAGCAATGGAAAAACACAAAACACAAATGCTTTTTTTTTTTTTAATAAGGCATGTTGGCTAACTGTTATTCCTTTAGCAAAGACTATGGGTACCACTATATGCCAAGTACCAAAACCATAAAGCTTAGCATTTCCTAGTTTAAAAGAGTTTTAATTACTATATTCTGGGAGAAATAAAAGGGGAAGGGAAGAAAATTAAAGAAAAGTTGGCCTACACTCATTGACTTAACATTTTTTTGTGAGACTTTTATCCTTTTCTCCCAAGTTCCACTGAACAGATTAATCAGAAGACAGGAAAGATTAATGCTTAGACTTTGCGTACTCAGTAATAGCAACAGAGTAAATAGCAACAATAGCAGGCAATACAACTCCAGGGCATGCCATTCTAAGTGTACTAGCTCCGTATCTTTGCATACATCTCAAAGCTTTTGAGAAGAATGTGCCATTTTCCTCTCTCATCCCCCTGAGAAGTCACAGAGGCAACACCAGCTGTTTCACAAGTGCAGAGACAAGCTGGGCCTGTTTGGCACCACAAAGTCAAAAGAGCCAGGTTCCTAGGAAAACACAGACATAGGCATCACTTTCCAGTAAGTGGACAATCACTCGATTCCCATTTCTTCAGGAAGAGCGAAAGAAAATTGCAAGTTTCCCACGCAAGCATGCAGGAGAAGAGCAGGAGGCATTGAATTAAGTGTCTTGCCAAACCCACAGGAAGTGGATGTCACCACTTATCCAACCATCACTGAAGGGGATATAGGGACGGAAGATTAAATTTACTTTACTTTGTACAAGGCTACTGAAAAATACATGTCCTGTCAGTTTATCAATTTCTCCCAGGAGAATATCAAAAAATTTTATAGTATTTGGGAGGTTTATTAATATCTAATTACATCAAAAAACTTAGTCAAAATTTATTCAGGACAATGTTGTTAGTTATAAAATTTGTGCTTTGTAAAATCTAACATCTATAATGTCTTTTTTGTTTCGTTTCAAGACAGGGTTTCTCTGTAGCTTCAGAGGCTGTCCTGGAACTCATTCAGTAGACCAGACTGGCCTCAAACTTACAGAAATCCACCTGTCTCTGCCTCCTGAGTGCTGGGTTTAAAGGCGTGCACCACCACCACCCAGCTAACATCCATAATTTCTGAGGACGTGCAAGAGTACATCCTCTCTTTAACTCTTATACCTCAACTTTAGCTACTTCAATTCACCAGCAATATTTCTATTTTAAAGATGAATGATAGAGAACTAGGGATTTATTAATCCAAGGTCAATCAACCAGGAAAAAGGTTTTTTGGTCTTTTTTGTTTGTTTGAGTCATGGTATCATGGATCCCAGGCTGGTCTCAGACTTTCTATACTGCTTAAGATGACCTTAAACTTGTGTTCTCTTGCCTTCTGAATGCGGGAATTACAGGTGCATAGCACTACCCCTGGGTGTATAGATGGGACTTTAAAAAGCATGCTTGGGTGCCAATACTCCTGGGGAAATGACACTTCCCGGAATTTTACTCTCCTCACCCACTTAAATCTTTATCTTTGCAATATTCTTTACTGTCAGTAACAGACTAGAAAAGGTATGCCTTGGACTGATTATTCAAATTGGCTTCTGTAGTATAAAAGAGGACCAGTTTGATGAATTATCTTAAGTATAGAAACTGTGGTAGAGAAATACAGCCTACATCTGCAGTGTATCCACTCACATCCATGGCTTGCTGTTTCTGTTCTGAGAATAAAACTGCACACTTGTGGAGATCTGATACCACACCTACTCACTTTCTAGCATATTCTCTAGCACAGAATTCTTACTGTAACCCTGAAGAGTCTGAATTCAAGTTATTATTATTCTACTTCAGAAATACCTTCATTCTTTATGGGTGCATTTGTTTTCAAGCCCTACCATTTCCTTCTTCAACTATTTAACCATATGACTTACTGATAATCTTTAATGTTCTTCCCCTTGTCATGGATTATGATCTACAGATATTTTACAAATTTTCACTAATTCATATTTTTTGATCAGATACATTATGTGAATTATATATAACGTATATTATGTAACACATATATAACACATGTATGACACACATTATATAATATATAACACATTAAATACCATAAATATCGCATGTAACACATATGTTAAATAGCTATGATTTGAAATACTTTGTGATTAAAAAAAAGAGTTCCTAAATTTTAGTCTTAGAAAAAAGGTCTTCCCTCCTTCATCTTATTTCTTCAGTATGATATCATCACTTGCTTAAACACGGTTCTCAGATCACCCCAAGATCATGTATCTTCACATGATCCAATAAAACTCAGACTTTGGTCTCATAATTGGTAATCCAATTCAGACTCATCCCAGGCAGTTTGGGAAGTCATTCCTGAGTTTGCTTAGACTTACATTTTGTAAGCCTTCTTTACAAACAGAGTACAGACAGGGACAGGACCTATGGCACTTGGCTACTGCTTAGAGCAATGGCTTTCTCTACATGAGAACCATCTCATTTTGATGCTATATTTTCTTTGCATTTGAAATGGGAGATACATTAGAATTTAAAATATTTCTATATTACATGAGTTGAATGAGTATTAAAATGTATTTTTACTAAATTTACATGTTGATCTTCACACCACACATCAAAAACTACTAGATCTAAATAAAAATCCCTAAGCTGTATTGGAATTTTCTAGACAGCTGAGGCTAGTCTTGAACTTTTGATCCTTTGTCTTCAATCTCTCAAGTGCAAGGATTACAGACTTGCATTCTGGAGATCTAACATTATGAACTGAAACCTATCCATGATCTAAAAAAGATTCTAAATTACAACTGGGTATGCTTTCAGATGGAGTCTAGGCATACTAACTGCTCAGTTGCTTTCTTTTGCTGTAAGAAACAACATGAACAAAAGCAATTTGGGGAGGAAATGGTTTATTTCATCTTGCAAGTTATAGCCTGCCACTGAAGCAAGTCCAGGCAGGAACTTGAAGCAGATACCATGGAGAAACACCGCTTACTGGTTTTCTCCAACACTTCAGCTGTCTCCACCCCTATATAGGGATGATATTGCCCATGGAGGACTGGGCCCTCCTACACCATTAACAATCAAAGCTATGCCTCTAAAATTTGTGCAGAGGGCAATCTAATGGAGACAATTCTTCACTTGAGGTTCCCTCTTCTCCAAGTTGACAGCCAAGATCACCTATTGCACCGTCCAACTAGGATCTGTCATGTCTATCCCATTTCAGGGGTTATTCTACCTCTTGATATAGGAAATGCTTTTCGCAGGTTGAGCAAGGATTAAAGTCTGAACTATGGACAGTTCACAATAAGAGCAAGTCTAGAAAGAAGAATCATCAGGGGGACACAGCGCTGAGTTGTTTCACTGAGGTGGAGGAGAATTTTCTTGCTGTAGAAGACAAAGCAAAAACATCACTTGAACTATAACTAGTCAAAAAAAAAAAAAAAAAAAAAAACTACTGTTAACTCATCGCATTATGATTGCTGTCATCAGAGTAAGGACTCAGAATCCGGCCAGCTTTATAAGAAAGAGAAAGGGAGAGATACTGACATGTTTTCCTTTGTGGGGGGATGGCTATATTATACAAAGAAAACAGAAAAGCAGGATTCCTTTCCATGTTCCATATTCCTCTGACAGGCCAGACTTTCGTAGTCACTTGGGTCTAATCCAAACTCTACAGGGACCATAAACATCATCTAGAATGAATACTATATATATATATATATATATATATATATATATATATATATGTATGTATGTATTTTCCCAGAGTCCTACTTCTTCTGGGGAAGAAGCAACAATAAAGAATCTATAGATGAAAAGAATTAGTGCATCATAAAAAATAGAAAAAAAAGGCCCACTCTGTATTGACTGCCCCTAAGAGAATTTACTCACACACTTAAATTTATGCAGCGAGTTACCAGAAGCCTCATAAATACTGGACCCACAATCAAGCTGTAATCATTCATTTTATTTACATTTCATTAGGGGGCACTAAGGTAATGATCTCCAAAAGATTTCACTGCAGCCAATGAAACACAACGTGACCACCAAAGGGGTGGGCATAAGGAGAGGATGCTGTTTTGTCCCAAAGGCACGGAATTATTAAAAACAATCTGTTTTAAAAGTTACGATGTGCTTTTTTTAAAAAAAAAAAAAATGCATCCTCAGCTAGTAATTGCAGTCTAAATTATTTTCCCTCTCCACATTCGATGAGAGGTTAAGACCTGAATCTCTGACTAAAGAATTTAGGCTGAACTTCCAGCCTTACCCAGGAAACAAACTTGCATGAAATAGAGACTGTAGCAGACATTTCCAGGACACCTACAGCGGCCACCATATATTATCACTTGTCATTTACTGCTGGCAAAATCCATGACAAGCTTTCGGGCTCTTCCATAGCAATTTGAATAACGACACAAAAGGACAGCACAGAGATACACTGAATAAAACATCCGGCGCCTACACCATTCCTTTGAAGCCTGCCAGCCATACATTTTGAATAACCTGAAATGAAGATCAAAAGGGAAGCGAATTTATTTATTTATTTATTTGACCCGAGGCACTGAATGAGAAGAGAGTAAAATTTAGCATTGAAGAGGAAAAAGGAAAAAAAAAATGTCTAAATTTAAACAAACATCCACGCCTTATTCATAAGGTCCATCCAGAAATCCAACAGTTAAATCACAAAGTAGGCCAAAGCGATGGTGACAGGTAAAGGGTAATAAAAATATCTTCCCGGGGTGTCGGCCTTCATGCTCACCCTTCACCTGCCCTTCCACAGAGACAGCTCCTCCTGTACGCAAGGCAGAAGCAAAAGAAGGAATCTCTCATTCCTTTTCTAATGTTTGCTTAATTTTTTGTATAATATATATGATGATATCATTGCCCCTCCTCCAGCTCCCCCTAGGATGTCCTCACCTCCCTACCCACTCAACCTTATGCACATCTCTCTCTCTCTCTCAAATAAATAAACACAGTACAAAACACAACACAACACAACACAATAAGTGGAAATAAAAACAGACAAACACATTTTCCTTTCCATGGCAGGTATCAATTGCAAATAGCTTCCTAGTTAGGGACGGGTTGGGGACTCTCTCGGTTCTGGTTGGGAGCTACACTTGGTGTGGGGACGCCCTCTGAGTTGATTCACTTTCTTCCTCTTGCGCCAGAAACATTTTTAAAGACGGGAAGAACATGATAGAACTCACGAAAACAAGCAGAGAAAAAGAGAGTGAGTTCTTCTGCCTTAAATGTAGATGGCGGTTTGATGTGCACTTTGTAAGTGATAGTCTGGAGGAAGCCTTTAAAGAGGACTGGAGGAAGGGAGTGCTAGTCCAGTAGAGTACCACTAACCCGTGCACAGGTATGTCAAACATGGCTTGAAAGCATTCGATAGGTAGGTAACAATACGCTCAGTGCGCTATAGTTATCAAGTCATGAATTAAACCTGATTCCCATGCTCAATGCAGAAATGCTTTCCTACTCTAACAGCTATGGGAACTGTGCGGGCAGCATCTGCTTTGACCACTCCCTGGGTAAGCAAAGTCTTGTTTCCACCTTCTAGGAGCTATTCTTCACGAGGCAGCTCTATATTTCCTTATGCCCACAGGGATTAAGAACCCACGGTTATATTTGTTAAAAAGAATGGGAACTTGCCTATCTTGTGCTATTGAGCCTCTCTGGGGGAAATGAACTCATAGTTTTTCCATAACCAATTGAATCTGGAACTGCTTTAAGAGAACTCATTTGAAATCTTTAACTATCCATGAAAAAGAAACAAACAAACCTAAACTAAAAACAAGAGCCCTACTTGATGGTTTTGTCCCTATTGCTTTCCACTTGGTCTTTTGTATTGGTGACACTTTAGACCGTTTCGTCTTTGAGATACAATCTCTATGCATCTAACCTTTATTCATTTGCTATATTTTAGAAATATTTTATTTATTTAAAAGTTCTATGTCTGTGGGTCTTTTCCCTGTATGTAGGTCTGTGCACCATGTGCTGGCAGTACCCACTCAGGCCAGAAGAGGGTGATAGATCCTCTGGAGTTACAAACAGGTGTAAAGTGCCAAGTGGGTGCTGGGAAGCACACTCAGGTCCTCTAGAAGAGGAGTCAACACTCTTCACCACTGAGCCATCTCTCCAGCCCACCTTTATTCATCTATAAAGCAAATGTTTGTAACATCAACAGCAACTAACCAACAGATAATGTATTTATTCTATGTTGAGTCAAGGGTATGGTAGGCAGAACTTCCAGAAGACCTCTAATAGCCAGCATTCAGGGACCAGGGCAGAACCCATGGAAACAAAAATGGAAGTTATGGCTTCCAGGAGGAAGTTATGAATCTGTAAATACCCATTTAACCCAAAAGCAGCTTATCTTGGATGGGTCCTTTCAATCAATATGGACCATCAGGAATGTGTTTCTGCCAGCCTCAAAGACCAGGCAAGCTACCACTCACTCCACATTTGCAAGGGACTGAATTCTTTCTGCCAGCTACTGAAGAGTTTGGGAGAGGATCTTGCTGAGAGCCCTGTCCAGATGTCTGATCAGCAGAGTTGCAAGACTAGAAGTGGCTGCCATTTTAAGCCCTGGGATATAAGGTATTTGTTACAGCAAAATGAAATACTAATACAGTATGTAGCATATATTGATTAATGTGCTTACACAACCTCAGGGATGTGAGATCTCAGAAAAAGGTCAGAATACACACCTGAGCAAGAGAAAGAGGAGGGCGGGGGCAGCGGTGAGGTGACAGCGGTGAGGTCTTACTGCATGAGATGCTCTGGTTGCAGCTTGCCCAGGTTATGGAGAAACCTTCGAGAGTAGTGGCAGCACTTTCTATTGCTCTAACGCAGACTTTCAGTTGATTAGAATAACCAGTTTACAGGTTTTTCACTCATTCAGTGGAATTTTAACTTTCTCATCTATCATGACAGGGGCCCTGGAGTGAGCAAAGGAATAGCATCAAAAACTGGTCTTGAAAAAGCTTTACACTTAAAAGCACACACAGCAAAGGGTATGCAACTGTGATTTTGAAGGAACTAAGGAACTATGAGCTTCTTGGTTTGTCACACAGGGCATTCAGGACCAATCTCTCTACTGGAGAGAAAAATATATGGAGGATCTTAGAAACACATGCCACATCGTTCATGTCAAATCAAAGAAAGCCATTAGCAACACCAAAGATACTCAGAAGCAACGTGAATGTCGGCTAGTTTAAAAAAAAAAAAAAAGGCAGCATAAGGAACTTTAAAAAAAAAAAAAGCAGTTGTACATATAAACTTTAAAAAAAAAAAAAAAATAAAGCATGGCCAGGCTCACACCTTTAATCCCAGCACTTGGGAGGCAGAAGCAGGTGGATCTCTGAGTTTGAGTCCAGCCTGGTCTACAGAGTGAATTCCAGAACAGACAACAGGCTCCAAAGTTACACAAAGAAATCCTGTCACAAAAATGAATAGATAACTAAATAAATAAAACATAAATAAATAACAAACCAACAATAATCAATAAAGCAAAAAGTGAGGGGTCCCCTATAGTGGAAAGACTCTTGACCCCCACATAAGAGCCACTAAACATTACCCTAACCCCTATGGGTCCCTTAAAAGCTGTCTGTGACTTTTCAAAGAAGACCAATGAATGTAAAACACACATTTGCTACTCCAGAATTATCTTCTAATTTCTACCACTTATCATGTTCTGTTCTAACTTTGGTTCTTTAAAATGAGCCATGTACACCAGTCACTTTCTCAAAAACATTTCAGAGTCCTGACACAGGGAAAATCAATCCCTATTTCCCATGAATACATGCTTCCTAGCACGGCAATGGACAGCCCAAGGTTCCTAGAGATAGAATGAAAACATTCAAATAGTACTACAAAGATTTAAGTACTGCCACAATCATTGCTGCTTAAAGACAAGACTGGGGGAAAGAAATACATCTGCCATATAATTCCATGAAACAAATGAAGCTCTTGGAATGGGCTCATATCATAATTTGATAGAAGCATTCCGTGCCTTGCTACAGATGACAAGATATAGAACAAGCACTATTTGGCACTCAAAACTTCCCTTCAGTGAATGCTGGTTTCTAGAACACACACACACACACACACACACACAAAGCACGGACCTTTAACTATTCTTCTAAGCCAGTGTCTGCTCTTTGTATCTGGTATTCAGCACTCCAGCTCCAGCGTGAGCAGGCTGCATCTCTAGACAAGCCAATTCTAGCTTGCCCTTGCTCTAACTAACTCTCCCTATGCTCACATTTAATTCTGTGAGTGGATACTAACACCAACCCTCGTTTCACTGGTAATGAAATTAGGACCTAGAGAACTTATTTAACTTGTCTAAAGTTTTAAGTGAGGGACATAAGTGACAGAAGTGGCATGCTCAGTACCATGGTCTGACTGCTGATGTCCTGCTAAAAATGCTTATGACTAAACCCCAACCCAAGGTTTTCCCATTACCCATGGTAAATACTATATACATGAACATTCATGCTCATAGCCACATGTCTGGAGTATTGAAAATGACTATGGGACTGGAGAGAAGGCTTAAAGTTATAAGCACTAGCTGCTCCTCCAGAAGACTTAAGAGTGATCCCCAGCACATGCGTGGTAACTCACAACCAAAGTAATTCCAGTTTCATGGAGAACCAACGCCCTCTTCTGGCCTCTGTGGGCAATGCACCCATGGGGTGTACATCTATTCATGCAGCCCACACACTTAACACACATAAAATAAAAATAAATAAAATCTTCTTTATAAAGAAAAGAACTACTTCAGTTTACAGATGGGGTTTAGAATGTGATGTAGAAGCCAAATCTTTTCTTTATGCATCCCTTTAGTACAATTTTCAGCATACAAATAGATCCAGACATTTTTTCACTATAAAAGAAAAAATATCATTAATATTTTATATATGGGTCCAGAAAAATATACTTAAAATAGGTATGATAAAAAGCTATTGTGATAATAGGCTATTGTGATGGCATATTTTGCTTGATATATTATGGCAAAATGTTAACAAGGAATGTGTGTTACCTGCAAGAGATGAAAACAAAAACATTTGTCAAAGAAAATCTAAAATCAGTATCATTACAGTAAATGAAGAGTCACTGGGTGCCATGGGATGAGACTCTTTTACCTAACGCAATAAGCACGGTGGTTTGAAGGGTGGGAACTAGACAAGGTACTTACATCTACTAAGCAAGCATGCTACCTCTGAGCTGTGTCCACAGGCATATACATTAATGTGTCACTTGGGGAACTCCAGCGTGGTGTGAGGACCCCAACTATGGTTGCTTCAGTTATCCAGGGAAAACAGCAGTAAGAAGAGCTAAAGCAGAAAACCAGGACCAATTATGAAAACAGAAGTCTATAATCACACTAGCCAGGGTAGTGCTCGTTAAGGGAAATACAGATCACGAAACGGGCCACGCCTTAAATATAACGAGATAAAATGAATCAGCGGGTAAAGGGGGATTGTCTGGAACAGGGAAAAGAAACCAACTGGTTAACAACGTGAAAGGTGTAACTCTGCACTAACATAAATTACAACTGCATTAGACCACAGACATTTATTCTGTGCTTACAGGGCACCGGATCCCAGTAGGTGTCAAAGATTCATCTGTGAAGATCAGTCTAGTATAATACATCAAGGGTACACAGGAGAGTACACCAAGGCACCCACTCGACCCCTGCTGTGTTTCCTGTACAGAGAGAGAGGCTGGGCTCTTGTCTTCCTACCTCCAGTGAGTGGAAATGCCCCGTGGTTTGTCATCTGTGGGACTAGAGAGACAGGGCACGTGAGGGTGTTTCCATTCAAGAACAACTAAGGTGAGGAAACAGGAGGGTGCAGGCACAGAGACTGGGTAGTCAAGAAATGGGCAGAGGAAGCCAGAGGATGCAGATGCAACACCGACTAGCTAGGGAACGGGAGTACTTCCTCCAAGTAGCAAGGACTGAGGGCATAAAACTAAGAACCCAACCAGTTTTGTGACACTCCGAAAGCGAGGGCTGGCAGGCCGGATCTCGGAGTGGAAAATATCCTAACAAAAACTGCATTTCCAAGAAAAGAAATAAAGACTTCATTTACCTTTGCCTTACAATTTAAAGTCAGCTCGTTTTATTTGTTTAATCAATCTACACAGAGCTTAACACGTACCAGAAAGTGCTTGAAAAAACTTTTACAGTCATGTTTCATCTGTCTTCATAATATCCCGTAAGTCTTCAAGCATCAAAACTACCTGTGTGGTAAAGCATGCTGCAAACAGATGCTTTAAACCCAGGTGGTACCGATGCCCTCTGGTAGATGCCCTTCATCCTAAGCATCATTCTCCTCCCCAGATAAACACCTTCTACTTTGAAATCAGAATAGCAGAAGGATAAGACAAGGGAACCCAGGAGTAATAAAGATTGGAATTTCTTTCTTTCTTTCTTTCTTTCTTTCTTTCTTTCTTTCTTTCTTTCTTTTTTTTTCTCCTCTTTTTTTTTTTTGAGACAAGGTTTCTTTGTGTAGTGCTTGCTGTCCTGGAACTAGTTCTTGTTGACCAAGCTGGCCTCGAACCCACAGAAAACCACCTGCCTCTGCCCTCCCCCTCACCCCACCCCACCCCAAGTGCTGGGATTAAAGGCATGTGCCACCACAGCCTAGAGAAAAACTGGAATTTGGCTCATCTTTCTTTCTTTTGGTGACCAGTTGTGACCAAAACACAGTCAAGTTTAATGACACTCCTGGGCCTTGGTTGCCACTCTACAGAGATAACGCACCCTGACTTTGGAGCTAGAGGAAAGTGTGCAGAAGGACAGGCGCCTGGCATCTGCGGAATAGTACTAGAACTTTAGCTACACTGGCCCACAAGCTTGACCTGGGAAGTCCATGACATAAACACAAGAAAGGTCAACTCAGAAGATGAAGTTTGAAGAGAATGAAGGATAGGCAGGTAAGGAAAGGGCACAAGTGTACATTCAGTGGGTAATAATGAAGTTACAGGGTTACAATATAATTTACAATATAATTGACCTTGGAAGATGGTAATCTGCCTCATAAAAGAGCAGGTAACCGGAGTGCACCAACTTGTACGTTACAGACATCATGCCGCGTAGCATCAAGATCTAATGACTAATGACAAGTTGAGAAATGGCTGTGTCAGACACTCATGTGGCCTCTCTGCATGTGAAATGAGTTGAGAAGCTAATGATTGTGAATCCGTTTTCATTGCAGGCCTAGCAGCCCACACTCATTGGGGCCTAGCATGTGCCATGAGCAATGCACAGCAACCACATCCCAGCTCATGACTCACAGTGACTTCTGTCATTCTCATTTCAACAGACAGGAAGTTGTGGATCCATCCTGACTGAAAGGGGAAAAAAGGATGTGATCTCACAACTGTGAAATCTCCTGGAAATGTCATCAGAGACAGAACAGATCTGTGAGTCAAGAGCACTGCATGTCCACTGCCTGGAGACCCACACACACACCCAGTTTACTCCTCCTGGGGCGGGGCCGCTCTGGACCTCACCCCCCTCCCAGTGCAGACCTTGGATTTCAGCTTTGTTTCCAGGTTAATTCACTTGCAGCTGACGACACAGGTCTAAGCAGGAAACCAAAAAATCTGAAGACCAATTAAAAAAAAAAAATGTACAGCTTGGATTCAAATAATTGTTTCAATAAAGAGCAAGAAGACGCTAGGCTGTGGTGGTGGTGGTGGTGGTGGTGGTGGTGGTACACACTCAGGAGGCGGAGGCAGAGGCTGGCAGATCTCTGTGAGGTCAAGACCAGCCTGGTCTACTACAAGAGTTCTAGAACAGGCTCCAAAGCTTCATAGTGAAAAAAGAAAAGGGAAAAAAATAGAGCAAGAAGACAATACTGATCGATCAAGCACAGGCTAACATACTTAAAGTATAAATATTAAACAGCCTGTGTATATAAGTCACATTAAACCCAATTAACCAATTAAAAGTAAATTCACACAGATTCTGCCCCTTAGTTTATTTTACACCGGTTTTCTTCAAACCAAACTCTGAAGGGACAGGAATGTGAAGAATATACACTTAATTCTTGTTGCCATTTCTCTGAAAGTCTTTACAAATAGAAACCACATGACTACCCTTTAATTTCAGACAGCATCTCATTGGTGTGCTTCCGCACATACTAATGGGCAGGCTGGTCAAGTGTGACTACTTCAATTGCCCTGAGTTAATGAGAAAAGACCAGAGGCCTAATACATCATGAAGACTGAACGATACCACGGGGCACGGTGGAGTCGTCACCCATGGCTTTCCGTCAGCAAGGCTACAAGAGGCATGAGCCTCCCCCTGAGTAGGAGAACAAATGCCAACTAAAAGCAGCCAGCAGCCAATGTCACACCCATGCTGTGACTGCTCTGCAGAGCAGCGTTAATAAGGAACGCTAAGGTGGCATTGTTTTCAAATCCGCTCTTTTTAAAAACTCTGTCACTCTCATTTCAATGTTTTCTCGGCACACAGTTAAACATGGAAGTTTATGCCTAGCCCCCTCCTTTGCATGTAAGGCAGTAGTAAAACAAATTATGTCGGTACTGGGTGAGGGCGCTATGAAGAGAACTTCTAGAGTTTTAAAAATTTATACGTTATTCAAACTTGAGGGAAAACCTCTAAGTCTTAGGAGTTAGACAGCAAATATGACTACTTGCTTGGTCTGGCAAGCACAGAATCCAGCCAGCCATCAGCAGATGTCTTCATCCGCTGTTTTAACTTTATAATGCAGGAATGCAAGAAACAGAGCAAGCAAGCAAAAGAAACAACAACAAAAAGCCACAGACCAAAACAACAACCAAAAACCCTCAAAGCAAAACAAAAAAAAACAAAAAAAAAAAAAAAAAAAAAAAAAAAAAAAAAAAGGAAGACACCTACGGATCAGCCTAGATAGGCTACAACTGATGAATGGATTAAAAAAAAATAATAGTAATCCAGACAGAAAAGCACATGCCACATTTATAAGTGGAATCTAGGTCTGAAGCTTGTAGGACATGGAAGAGAAAGGGGTATCTTGGATGGGGAAGGCCACCAGCAGTGAGAAGTGCTAAGAAGGTGGCGGAGGAAGGTGATGATGGGAGAAGATAACGTTGCATTCAAGGCTGTCATAAGCAGCACACCCCTTGTGCAATGAATGTGTGCTAACTAAAGAAGTGCAAGTACGAGCCAGTGTTGAGCCCTCAGGAACTTAAAATCCAGGCAAACGAACAGAGTCACACAAGAGGAACTCAATAACCTTTACTGCCTACAGCCAAGGACGGCAGATTTACGTGAAAGTGATAGATGGAAAGACAGAATATCCAGACTCTAGAATGTGGTCTGCCAAGCCCTGGAAGAAAACACCAGGCAATGAGAGAATCAGAACAGTGCTATGAAGTGGATTATTTTATTCAGTTAATAAAACAGCAGTGAAGATCAAACCATTGGAAATAGCATGCTGCATCAGGAAGGCTGGACTGATGGATACTTAATTGCATGACTCTAAACCTCTGGATCCCACGGAACCAAATTAAACCGATTCCTCCTCATCACGAGATTTATTATCATTTTTTAAAGACAGGGTCTCACATAGCCCAGGCTGTCTTTGAACTCTCTATATAAGATGCCAACCTTGAGCGTGTGACCCTCCTGCTTCCACCCACCATGGGCTATGATTACAGGTGTGTAGTACAAACAGTTCACAAGGGACTCAGTATCAAACCTAGGGCCTCGTACACGCCAGAGAAGCACTCAACCAGCTAAGTTACATCCCTAGCCGCCCATGAATATTTGTATTTATCTGAAATTTCTCTATGTAATATGGCCAAAGCTGTACAATATAGACCCAGATAGCTATGAGAAATGTAAGTATTTAGTTTATTCTAACTAAAGAGACACAGACAGTCTGTGTACGTAACTAGATGTAGCAATAAATGATGACTGAGATATATAAAAGGTCAGTCATATTACATTTGAAAGGGCTAGAAACCCCCTGGCGTCCCAGGATCTACTGGTTACAAAATATGATTCCTGCTTGGAGGAAAATTAAAGAAAACAACTACCAGGAGACGAGAAATAAGTATTATGAGCTGTGTTTACTAGTTCATGAAGAACCATGGAGTAATATTTTGAAACCCTCAACACAATCTTTTGTTGAGACTTACTTAAACCAAATGCAGACTCTGAATAAATGAAAGGATTTAATTGCCAAATTTCATGGTTTGTCACAAAGAAAATAGCAAATTTCACTCTACACAAGATTAATAGAAAAATCAGAAAAAAAAAAACCTGTGCAAATTATTTACATAGCCTAAGTAGATATCAAAGATTGCAGACATGCTCTGAGAAACAGAACTAATCGGCAGCCCATGACCCACACATAGCTAATTACTGAGCCCAAGGTGGAGGAAACCACTGGAGCAGCATGCAGATCAGGAGTTCATTATTTCTATTGTAAACAAGAACCTGCCATGCAGAGCATTGAGCTCCAAGTGTGGTCCCGACACACGTTCATTACACTCCGCCTTCCTCTGCTTTACCCCCTTAGTGTTCATGAGACAACAATGTTCTTCCCTGACAGCCATGACATGTGGGATGGCCAGCTGAGTTGCCACACCTTACCCCTCAATGTTAGAGTAAGGTTACCCCCACCCCACCCCCCTTAGAAGTTGCTACCTGGTTAAGCAAATGAGAGGAGAAAATTGAGACATTTATTTCTAGGGCTGAACTCCCCTCTCCATGCTCCAACTTTCTGGATTAAAAGGCTGCTGACATTATAGAAACTGATGGAAGTTTCTGGATCTTTACGATGAATGTGGAAGAGGTTTTCCTCCTGGTGGATGGAGACTTCTCATCTCAAGCAATTCACCTTGCAGGGTGACAGAGAGGCTCAAATATGAGAAGCCTGCCTTGGATAGTATTTCATAGGCGACTGAGAAGGGACAATTGATTGAAGGGGTCCTGTGTTCCGTATCTTAGACATGAGGAGCCACCCCATTGCTCCCTTGGAAATAAAATGATGGGCATGATCCCTGCTTTGCAGCATTCCCACAATTCCCTGTGCGGAACATGGCTTCAGAGCACCCTCTATGCACTTTAAAAACTTCAGTCCAAAGGGGTCAGCAGAGACAAATCTGATTCGCACTCTGATTGTGACTTCAATGGGAAGGGCTCGCAGCTTGCACTTGACTGTGCACAGCATGGGTGAGGCTGATGGGGGATGTCAGTCTGTAAATATGTTTCTCATACTGGTTAATGAATAAAGCACTGTTGGCCAATAGGAAAGCAAGATAGGCGGGACTAGGAGACAAGGAGGATTCGAGGAAGTAGTAGGAAGGAGTCAGCATGTAGAGACTGGAGAACAGAGGTCCAGACCAGCAGGCTGTGGGATGGGCAGCGGGGTGGGGGTGGGGTGGGGGTAACCTTACTCTAACAGGAGGCAGTTCCCCCTTTCAGTAAGGTCTGTAAAGGAAGATGAAGACCGTGGGCAGTAAGACCCAAATGATCTTTGGGGTGTCTAGACTTGTTCAAAAGTGGAAGCAGTAATTAATAAATGAAACCCAATGTGATGGTGAGCTCAATCCCATTTTATTGGCAAGTGACAACTAGCTTTGTCAGCAATGTGTTAAGCAGACTGCTTGAATCCAAGGAATCTCTTCCTAATCTCAGTGCACTCCCCCACCAAGAAACACAGTGTATAGAAAATAAAACACTTTGAACAAACCAGCACAGAAATTCTTCCCTCGGCGTGGAGACTACAGGTTCCCGGTTACGTACTAGGGAAGTTAGCGTACATAACATACTATCGCCCACGTTGGCAATGTGGGAGAAAAAGTAAGGCGGCAGGAGTGGGGGTTGGGATGAATTTTGAAAAGCCTTCGTGAATATGAGGGCACCACAGTGAGGATTATGATACTCTTCATAACCAGGTGAGTGACCTAGGCAGGAGATTCTGGTTAGGGCATCCCATAAGTGCAGCTCTCAACAACACACTTTGGAACTGGCTTCCTGGTTACAGATCAGCTAAGTTCTATGAAGCTCCATTTCTTGTGCTCATGAAATTGTTCATCTCTGTGAATCCAAAGACACAGAAGAGCGTGGGTAATTCAAGATGGAGAAGGATGCTTTCAAGTAACCTCTATTTCCATCCACAGGATCCAGAATACGACACTGGTCCCGACACACGGCTTTGTTCTCAGGCATCTCTCCCACTTACGGGTTTCCATAGCACAACAGCCCTGCCTCTCCTGGATTCCCAATGGGGTCTTACTGCCCCAGAGAGCATCACTCTGGCGCTAAAAAGGAAGGGGCCAGTTGCAGCCACAGAGAAGCGGTGATTTCCTGCCTTATATATTCTAAACACACACAGAAGTAAAAAGGAGGCAAATGTTTATTATCAGAGGAGTTTTGTGCTTTGAATTATTTCAAGCTTCCCAATTATTCCTCATTTGCTCTGCTCTGATACATGTCCAATCTGCCTGCATCCTTTGTTTTCCTATTCATAGTATCCCCCTTCTCATTCTTTCCTCTCCCCCCCCCTCACACACACACACACACACTTTACTGGCCTAAATGCAATGAATGTGTGACTTAAGATAAAGACCAGTCCTCTGGAAAGCAAAGTAACTTCCCCATGGGGTCAGCTGCATGGAGCTCATGACAACTGCTCTTCTTGGCTGATTATCAGCCAGTCAGCATCTCCATCTTCCTCTCGACTCTGTGAAATGATGAGAGAAAACAGTGGCGTGTCTCATCAGGCCTTTCCTTGCCAACGGGATGCTGCTGTCACAACTCGATGTTTTCTGTCAGGAAGTGGCCATGCCAACACCATTTATGGTGGCAGGAAACAGAGTTAGAATACAAAAACACCGAGCAGCTAAGAAGGACACCGATTCAGAATGTTCCCTTCCAGTTCACACAAAGGATGCCTTGGGGAAGAAATGCCAAATGGTACAGCAGCCCAGGCCTTCTTTGGGTCCTAGGAAGAAGTTTCCTTTCCTTCTGTAAATACCCTCTGCAGGGTAGTGACTGGGGAGCCTGTGGTGATGATCTCTCTGTGGAGTAGGTACAGCTATATGGAATGAACTGATAGTCCTACTAAGTGACTTAAAGCAGCTTATTGCTTTCTAATGTAAGATATATTCAGGAGCAGCTGGCCAGTCCAGGGATGCATTGGTGGCTATCAAATCATCCCACTCAAAAGAACTCCACTTTTCAATCAACCATTCCTAACAGTCAAACCTACTGACCGTGTTCAGTTCTTGGGCTAACCTGGCTGCTGTGGCTCTGCCAACACACATGCACTCCCTGATAGGAAGGAGCAGGGGGAAAGTAGCAAAAGGTCTCTGCTAGATGGCTTTCCCTCCAACAGCTTCTGTTTGTACGTCAAGGGTCAGAATACAGTATTTATGTTCTGACTATACAATATGTAATTGTGTGTCTGAGAATGGATCCTGATAGGCATAGCCCCTTGGCTAAGTGCTGTGGTATATATAAACTTCAGAGTTTATCTGTAAGACAGAAGGTGCATATATCTACCAGTGAGCAGTCACCTCTACCTTGGAAAAAATTGAAGCAGGAGAGCATCTTGACTCATGTACCAAGGAGACACAACTGATGAATAAGATGACTATATTCTAGCAGGAATGAGCGTGCATGCTTAGAGGGTTCCGCTAATGCTTTCCCAGTGTGCCCCAACATGGGAGGAACGTTCAGACTAGTAAGACAGCTCCTCTGACCCACTCCAATTCCCTGGCTCTTCTCAGCAACCTACATGGCTGTGCTATCAAGGGACAGGTCTAAGCTGAAGAGCCAGAAGCCATTCTCCGAGCAGCATTATAAACGTGGAGGCTCCCCGTCATTCCCACACAGCACTATTGCACAGGTAATGTAGTAGAAATAAAATTCATTTGCTATCATCTAACGTGGAATTGACTGGATTTCAATAGATTAGTCTTTGCTCTAATGAGGTGTAGAGAGGGCCTGAATAGAAGGGAAAAGAACGTGCAGCAAGGACCAAGTCGTGTTTGTTGCTTGTTTTGTTACCTGGCAAATGCCCTTTCAACTGTCTTCTCCCCTGGGCAGCTGGGCAGCTTGGTTTATCCAGGTACTTCATAGCCTTTGCACTGGCTATCAGTGGGACAGAGAAGCCAAGCCTGGAGTATCTCATTTAAAAAAACAAAAAAAAAAAAAAAAAAAAAAAAAAAACCAAACAAAAAAAAAAAGGCAAGGACACTGTATTGGCAAGAACACTCTAGTGACTCTAGTGGCAAGGACAAACTCACATTAGGAACATGTACTGGCAGGTGCAATCTACCTTCCAGACTTGAGCAGTGAAATGAGGATGAAGGAATATCATTGTTTAAACTGCGTTCCTTAACAACTGCCAAACATCTAACTCTCAGGAACTTTGCTTGAGACCTTGTTTGAAAACAGTCTTTGCAGAGACTCAGAACAGAGCCATTTAGGGTGACTCCAAATCAGCACCACTGAGTCCTTATAAAAAGGAGAAATCTGGACACAGAAAGGGATGCGCCATGAGTCAAGGAGAGCCAGAGGCTGCCAGCAACCCAACAGAAGCTAAGTTACATGACATCACTCTTATTATTATGTTCTCTGCAGTGGGTTCCACAGTGATGGCCGTGGAGAGGTGGAAGAGATTTTCTGTCGCCATCCTCAGAGGCAATCGCCATGGGACCCCATCACTTCAGACGTCTACCTGTCCCGATGGAAGACTGTAACTTTCTGTTGCTTAAGTCACCTGGTTTGCAATGCATTGTTACAGACCTGAGTGGATAACAAAGGGTGTGGATGAACATCTTCATCCTCTCTTGGGTCTAATACAATGCTTCTTTTTCTCTCAAGTGACCCAATCTTTACACATCTCTCCCTGCCCATCTCGGCCTCATCCTCAAGCTACTTCTTGGACTATGTAATTTTTGGTCACCATCACTTACATGCATAGGGCTATGTCATGTAGTGGTCGGGACTCCAAGAAGAGTACTGATCAGTAGGCCAATAGTAAGGTGAAGACATGGAGCTTTCTGCCCTGAAAAAGCTTCCCCTTCCTCTTCTACAATCTACAATCAAGATGATTAGAAGTCAGATACTAATGTTACCTGTGTTTCAAAGTCTATACATATACTATCCCACAGATAGGTAGATTCAACAGCATTTGTAGAAGCAAACTATATGGATGAAGGAATAATTAAATGTAAATGATTATGAGGTAGGCAAACAGTAACTGTTCATTTATGATGACTCAACAAGCTCAAATAACACACATGTGGCCTATGCATCGATGTTTCCTAAAGGTAATTT
The DNA here is from genome assembly GCF_943737965.1 of Phodopus roborovskii. Lineage (NCBI taxonomy): Eukaryota > Metazoa > Chordata > Mammalia > Rodentia > Cricetidae > Phodopus > Phodopus roborovskii. Next base: position 50,312 of record NW_026125034.1, read on the forward strand.
TTGGCTTCTAGAACACCCCATTCATTCCTTCTGTTCCCTGTCCTTTGAGATGCCTGGCAGAGGCTAAAGGATCTGGAGACGGAATCAATATTCTTTAATGAGCCCTATCAGGGGACAGGGGAAATACCACTTCCATGCTTATCCATTCTCTTTTATTGTTTGCTTAATAAAAACCCAAAGAGAAGAGTAGCATAATGAAAGCCTTCCTGTACATCAATAACACAGCTCAACAAACCACACAAAGAATTGAAAGCGCCCAGAACCCTTCTCTCTCCTCAGCTCCCCTCCCTTACCCCAGAGAATTTGGTGGTTTCTGTCCCAAGTATGTCTTTATATTTTCCCTAGAAAAACAATCCACCTCAAATGATGGTGCGTAAGTACCACAACCCCATCAGCTACTTCCCCATCCCCCTCAATCCGGTTTCTTTCTCTTATCTAGAAGAACAAACCAGATAGCATCAATTAATAGGTATTTTTCAGCTGTGTGACCCTCACCTCCCAATAAGGTGGTGTCACAGGAAGTTCAAGCCTGTTGAACAGGAAACACGCTTTGCACAGCATTTAGTTCTACCCTCTTTAATTCGTACCTATGTTTCCTATGTGGAGAATATTGACCAAAAAACCTCAGCATGGATAAACTGAATATAAGATGGCAATGAAATGAAATTAGTTTCTTTCATATAGAGGCCTAGAAGAATAATCAAAAATTAATCCATCACTATTTTTCTAACCTTTTAGATTGATATGTTTGTTGATTGGTTTAGTGTGTGTGTGTGTGTGCGTGTGCGCGCGTGCGCACACACACGCACATGCATGCACATGCATGTCATGGACAAGAGAGCATGTGGAAAGCAGAAGTAATTTGCTGGAGTGAGTTCTCTCTTTCAATTATGTAGGGCTAGGGAACCAAACAAGTCATCAGTGAGGCTTGACAACAAGCGCATTTGCACACTGAGACATCTCATTGTGTCCCCTCCCCACTTTTTAGTTAAAAGGTGTATTTTATATGTGTGGGTGTTTTGCCTGCATGCCTGTCTGTCTATGCACCATGCATGTGTCCAGCACAGAAGCCCCTAGAACAACTGAACAACTTGGAGGCTCCTTCCAAGATCAATAAGTCACAGAATAAATCATGGTTTCGTTAAGAATGGCTGCTGTGATCTTTCTAGGAGCTCTCACAGAGCCAAAGTGTTGCAGCCAAACAAAGACAATTGGTTCTGTTCTCTGGAAGAACACAGAGTCTCTGTTGACTCCTGGAATGTATTAAAATGTGTTGTTCAGAGTAATCTTCAGTGCATAAGATGTAAAACCTTTTTAGAACCTAAGATATATCAGTAGTTTAGGGGAAACATCATTCCTTGGTATTTCATGAAGTGCAACACTAAAAATAAATACTGCTCACTGTGCCTCAACAGGTGGACATGGCTTCTGGAAAGCATCAAATACACAGCTCTTCTCCCTGTTTTTGCCTGAAATTAACAAATTTATGACCAAATGGAGTATTTTACTCATTGACAACTGGTCAACCTAGAAGTACTTGCCAGCTGGAAAGAGAACACATAGCAAGAATCAATTATCATTAAATAAATAACATATAAAACACAAACACCTGAAAATGTCTTACATTGCATATGCTTTACTATATATATTACCATCTTTTTCTATGATGAAAGCACTTAGAAAAAATTATCAATGCCTTCTTATCAGTGAGAATTTACCATAAAAAATTTCATAGTAAAATAAACTGCTACCTCATTTCTCAAATTTAAGACTATTAGCATCAGAAGAACCTAAAGGAAACATTACTTAATGCACAAAACACACCAGTGAAAGCTAACACCTTTGTTTTAATTTTTAGTTAATTTATTATTTTATAGGTATGAGTTTTGTCTACATACCATGTGTGTGCCTGGTGCCCACAGAAGCCAAAGGTCACAGACAGTTGTGAGCTGCCATGTGGGTGCTGGGAATTGAACCCAGGTCCTCTGGCAGAGCAACCAGTGCTCTTAACCACTAGGCCACCTTTCCAGGGCCACCTTTTAAAGCTTTCTTCACCACTCCCCACCCCAGTTGATAAGAACAGGGGATTCTGAATGCATTTCTACCTGTCTGTATTCTCTACATTCCCTACACTAATCACCTATAAGATTGACAAAATATTGTTTAAATTCATGTTATTTAAATAAAAAAATTTCTACAAAGATCAATTAGCCCCTATTAAAATAGCACGGATGCTCTATTTCTGCTTAAAAGATGTGCTACAGCAACAAGTATATACACACCAACTCATTCTCCAATATGATTCTTGAAATGCTTCCAGATTGAAATTACTTTCCTCTTTGAAAGGATCATAAAAGTTCAAAGAGGTCAAAACATACCAACTCTTCTGAAATTAGCTATTTCAACGAAATAGCCTGGTGCCTGGCCCTCTGCCACTTCTCCTGTGTCTGCTCATCAGCCTCTCATCTGACCAGGTGCGGGAGAGGTGCCAACAGGGAGGCAGCGGGAGGGACCAGGTGGCTCGGGTTTTAAGCCCCTGTCACACGCTGTTCGTGTGCAGGATTAAACGGCTTCTTGATGGAAAAACAGCAAACTCTTTTTATGATAGGTTTTTTTTTTTTTTCTTTCTTTCTTTGGTGGCTGGTGGGTTAGGGAGCCAAAGAATAATTTGTCACACCTATGAACTCCTCTGCCTTCAAGGCCAAGTTTCACAAGCCCCCACTGAACCACTTGAAATATATGACTGTGTCCTTAGGCGTAAGACAGCGTGCAAGGTCACCTGTCCAGACAGAGTGATTTCTCTAGCAGCCACAAACGTCTACGAGTACCTGTGCCCACTCTGACACCACAAAGGGATGCAGAATCCGCAGGTACCCTTAGGGGTAACACAAGGATAGGATCCTTTAGGGTTTCAGGATGACACTGATCAAGGACCTCAATAAGAAGCTAACAGGCCAACAGCTTGATGTAATTTCCAACTTCACAAAGAACCTCTGTGGTCATTCCTATCCTCTGGAAACACCCCTTCCTCCAGTGACTGCTGCAGAGGCGCAGCCTGAATCCTAAGGCTCTTGCTGCCACCACCTGGCCCTGCTGCCTTTGACTGACCCCTGGAGACGCAAGGGTGAGATTCCCTGACATTAACTCACCCCAAGAAGACAATTCTTTGTACCAGGCTCATGTTGAGTATGGGCCTTCAACTACCTGACATTTCTTTTAATCAGCCAGCCTGCTTTGGGGATCATTTTACAAAGCCATCTGGCTTTGTAGACATCAATGCAAGGACTATGAAAACCCCATTTTTTTTTTTTACTGTGGCCCTCAATGGGGAGCAATGCACTTCAAAAGTGTGTTAAGCTCCCATGGTTCTGGTACCCAGAATAGCTTGCTCAGACTCTTCATTGTTCAGGCTTCCAGGGGACCTGGCCATCTAGGAGATAAAAGGGTACTTCTGAAAGCTCCTCGCGAAAGGAAATATTTGTTCACTCAGAGTGTCCCCACAAATGTGATCTTACGTCCCACAGCTGGAAGACTGGGATGATGAAAATGTGGGGGCCTTCACAGAGGTAGTGAGGACCTGGTCATATAAATGGGAGGTTGGGGACATGTGCCATCCTAAATTGGAGGATGCTGAGGAACCCACCTTCCTGTGAATATTTTAGTCATTCTTACACATTTTCCCACACTTCAGGATGGCATTAAACAGAAATACTTTGCCTTTTTTTTTTTCCTGTTCGCCACTGAATACAACTGCAATTATATTTAAAATATCTTTACTTTCTATCTCTTTGACACATCCACTTTTGAAGTTTTCTATTCATACATTTCAATAGCCCTATCTCTTTCTTGGAGATAGTATATTGGCCTTTAACAAATGCAATATGAGATGGGAGCTCTCTCTCTCTCTCTCTCTCTCTCTCTCTGGCTCTATTTTTTTCTTTGCAAGCATTTCTTTCAGTCATTAGAATTTGAATGCTAGCAGAAAGGACAGGAGAGAACAGAGAAGACTGACATTTAAACATTCACATGGGTAAAGATACTGTGACGACTAATAGTGAGCGATCAAATTTGAAGCGTCATTTTAAAAGGTGGTCCTTCGACATGGCTTAACCTCGAAGCTAAATGCAGCTGGAGACACTTGTCACCAGCTCACAATAGGTTCCCCGAATGATGGAGGCAGCTATTCTGACTTAAGGATAGAGAATAAGGGTCAGCAACTACTGACCCAGTGGCTTTATCAGAATAATTGGAGCAGGGATCAACTCTCAACTCTTTTCCTTTTCCTTTTTATTTATTTTTTTTTTTTTTTTTTTTTTTTTTTTTGTGGTGGGAAGACCAGCCAGCCAGCCAGCCAGCAGGCAAGACAAGCACTTAGATGACAAGGATACCTGATTTACAAATTCTCCAAGGGACAGAGTAGGTCCCTGCTCTGAAAGAACTGATCTCTCGGGGGGGGGGGGCATCATTATACTTCAGCCTAAGTACAGCTGTTCAAAATCTAGGCGGTATGGAACTCAACACTGTTGCATCAATATTTTGTGCCCTCCCTTATGGAAGAGGCTTAGCATTTTCTTGTAGTGGAGAAGGATGGTGGAATTTCACTTCTAAGCAGTTTAAAGACGATGCCAAACACGTGAGTACAATACTTAACAAGAGAAGCATTTTATAATAAGAACAGGGCAATAGGATTTGATTAAAACCATGCTGCAGTGAAGTCAGTTATAGGCAACCCTTGCAAATCATGTATCACTAACTCCTGCAAATCGTAAATTGATAACTAGCGCGTGTAAGCCTTTCTCTTGGTTTTAATTAATTTTTATTTGTTTATTTATTTTCAAAGTACAATACCACATGGGTTGTTTCCATTCAATTAGATCTAAGTTAAAAATGCTTATGATTGCCAGTGGTGGTGACACATGCCTTTAATCCCAGCACTCGGGAGGCAGAGGCAGGCAGATCTCTGTGAGTTCAAGGCCAGCCTGGTCTACAAGAGCAAGTCCCAGGACAGGCTCCAAAGCCACAGAGAAACCCTGTCTTGGAAAACCAAAATGATGATGATGATGATGATGATGATGATGATGATGATGAATGGCGGCAGGAGAGATGGTTCAGTGGTTAAGAGCACTGCTTGCTCATCCACATCACTAGGGTTCAATTGCCAGCACCCAAATAGCAGCTCACTGCAGTCTGTAATGTCAGTCCAGGGAGATTCAATTCCTCCTTCCGTCCTCTGCAAACACTGCACACATGCAAGCAAAGCACCCCTACACATAAAATTTTTTTAAAAATCTTTTTTTAAATGCCTGTGAATAAAGGGAGTTTCAGTCTTCGGGGCTCAGAAAGATTCCATTAGGATGTTGCTTCGAACACAACACCTTTGTGTTTGCTTTGGAGAGACAGTGTCATTTTCTGATCAGCAACAACTTCATTTGTTCAGTATATGTGTGCTAAACTCTGGGGTTATATACTAGAACCATAGCTGATTTATTCAAATAACCATGTGGTGTAGCTCAATGAGTAGAGTGCTTGCCTAGCATACTGAAAGTGTGTGTGTGTGTGTGTGTGTGTGTGTGTGTGTGTGTGTGTGTGTGTGTACGTGTATGTGTGTGTGTGGTGACAAAGGGTATGGGGACTGATGCTTGTAATCCCAGCACTCAGGTGAAGGAGTCAGTGGGATCACAAGTTCAAGGTCATCCTCAGCTACATTATAGGATGTCTGAGGTGGAAATGGATGAGATGAGACCTTGTCAAAAACAAAGGGCTGGCAAGATGGTTCAGCAGTTCAAAGTGCTTGCTGACTAAGCCCAGCAAGCTCAGGTTAATCTGAGAACCCACATACAAATAGAGAGAGAGAATGGACTCCAAAAAGATGTCCTCTGATTCACACACACACACACACACACACACACACACACACACACACACACACACACACACAATGATAAAAGCATTTTAAAGTTAAGTCAAACAAAATAAATTGATCAGTGTGGATGATTTTTCTTTACTCGGTGGTGCAGTTTAAGAACACTACAACTTTTGAGCATTATTTATTTCTATGACTCCGTTGTTTATCTCTTTCCAGTCACTTTTCATATGTGGCCATCATACCGCAGCAACTACAGTTTTGTTTCTTCGGGACTACAACAACATACCATTGCCACAGCAAAGCTTGTAGCCCCCTACTGCCATGCCAGGCTGCGGTCACTGGGGTTTTCCAGTCTTATTTGTTTTAAGAAAGATATTCTCGCCCCTAGTTTAAATGTTCCTATGTCTCAGTGACTGGGTACCCTGGGACAAACTGAAGACTTAAATACTTACATTATTAGAAAAGAAGCTTTCCTTCATCGTGGTTAATCTTAAGACCTGTCCTTTAGTCTTCTTTTTGGACTTGCATTAAGATTTTCAATTTCTAAGATGCTGTCTACATCCTAAACAGGATTTTACTTTAAGGTAACAATGCAGAGTTTCCACAGGTACACACATAATTACATCTGACATCTACTCTAATTACATCTTTCTATAGTTATGATTATCGTCTCTGTCAGTTGTAATGATGATTAGAACTTGGGTGCAGGAAACACTTTTGTGTTGGTGAAAACAGTTTATATAGAAACCAGGAAATGTGATAAGCCTTTTATTTAGCACTTTTGGTATCATTTGTCAATCTTTGCATATTTCATGACTAACTTCTTGGCTTTCAAGAGGCTTGTTTTGCTTTCATGTCTTCTAATTACCGTTTTCCCCAATGCTGGTTATGATTTCGATACTGGCCAGCAGAAAATCATTCACTTTGTTCCGTCTGTCCTCTAATTCTCAACTGCCACACATGACTGAGAGCATTCTTGCTCTTTAGCAAAGACAGACAAAAACAAACAAACAACAAAAACACTGTTCTGAAAACAACATTCTGCCTATCCCAAGTGTTATAAACATAAACAGGGTTAGGTTTATAAAAGGAAATCTACTGCTTAGTGCTCACTAATGGAGAGTAAAATTAGAGGAATAAATGGGAGAAGACAACTGCTATCTAAAATGGGTACATAAAAATTCCCAGAAAGGAAGAAATAACTGGACCACCTTATTTAGAATAAATGGTTAGAATCAAAGATCATACAGAGAAAACTTCCACTTTTACCATCCATTTGGGTCATCTGAATAACATAATGTTCCTCTTTTTTCTAGATCACCATCTTTATTACTTACATGTACACTTTATTTCTTAAAACTAAATTACCATTAAAATTAGTGAGCCTCTCCCTTTTAATTCATACATGAATTATATCTAAGTATAAAAACTCAATGTTTACAATACATGAATTATTTCATATTAGTAATGACTATAGCAAAGCTAAAGATATTTTCTATTTAACCAAGTAAACACAGGCAGAATATACCTGTGTCCCTCTATTTTCATAAAAACAATAGACTTCACCTTTATTTGCATATTTATTAATGTGAGTTAATAATGGCATTATTTTAATAACAATTAGTGTTGCGTGCGTGCATGCGTGTGTGCGTGCGTGCATGTGTGCGTGTTTCATTAGACAAGGTCTCACTATGAAGTCCTAGCTGACCTAGAACTCTCTGCATTGGCCAGGCTGGCATCAAACTCCCAGAGATTCGTCTGCCTCTGCCTCCCAAACCCTGGGATTAAACAGTGTGTACCACCATTGTTTAAAATATTTGTGAAAATTAAATTTGTATTTTTGTGTGCATGTGTGTATGAATGTATGTGTATCTATGTGTCTGGGTGCCTAGGGAGGCACAAAGAGGACCTTAGGTGTTTGAAGCCAAGTTACATGTATCTGAAGCCACCAGATATGGGTGCTGTCATCCGAATCCAGCCTTCCACTTGAAGCTGGGCATGTTCTTTTTTATTTTGTTTTGTTTTTTGTTTGTTTGTTTTTTAAGACAGGGTTTCTCTGGGTGGCCCTGGCTGTCCTCCGACTTGCTCTACATGCCAGGCTGGTCTTGAACTCAAAAGACCTGCCTGCCTCTGCTTCCCGAGCACTTGGATTAGAAGCATGCACTACCACCACCTAACAATTGAGCTCTCTCAATGCAATGATGTGATTCTCCAGTGGATTAAAATGTTCTGTCTGTTTTCCTAGTCCCTGCAACTTGGAAGGATGAAGAAGGCATCACGAAGAAAACAAAATCACATTTAAATAATTAGAATGGATGGGAGAAATAACTTGCAGTTTATTAACATCAGGTAAAAGAAGCCTCCATGCTGAGGAATATTATTTTTTGGTTCTATCCACTCTGTTTTACTACCTTTCAGATTCAGGACATTTTTTGAGCTGGGCATGGCGGCACACACCTCTAATCCCAGAACTCTTGAGTTCAGGCCAGCCTACTGTACGTAGTGGGTTCCAGGCCTGCCAGGATAACAGAGTAAGAACCTGACCCAAAATATAACTAACTAAATAAACACAATTAAAATTTTTTTTATGTAAGAAAAACAGACTTAAAGATTTATGATGAAATTTCTTCAATTTTAAACTGCAAATCAGAATATAAAAATTAAAAGCAGCTGTGATACATAGAAGGCTGACGATGACTTACCATATATTTCAAGTCCCTAGAGACTCACAGAATAGAATTGGGTTGGTACAGGCAGACACAGTAATCAGACCCAAACACATATGCCATTTTTCCATGTGGAACGTGTTAATATTTCAGCCCCATGAAATAGTGTAGTAGCTAGAACTTGGGTTTGGGTTATGCATCTGAGAAACAAGAACAAACAGGACCCTGCTTCATACCACATGCAACACTGAAAATTGGATTAACACTCAGATTCTTTTTTTAATGAGGCAAAAATATTTAAGACAATTTCTCATGACATTGAGGTAAGCAAAACATGCAGAGCACAACAGAAATCTCAGAAGTCATAAAGGAAAAGGCATTTGATCAAACAATTAACAATTTCCATTTGACAGAAAACGTTATACCCAGAGGGGGGAAAATCACAAGGATGTTTTCACACACATAGCAAATGATTAACACCTTTAAAAACTGGACTCCTAGAATTTGAAAATGGAAAGATGAGCTATGAAAATGAGATGAAGACAAAAGAAACTCAGATATCTGACACACAAAAGCAGACTCAGCATTAGTGGCAGGAGAGAATGGAAGATCAATCATTAGAGACAGGAAGGCTGGCAAGAGTTTAAAAGGGACATCTAATGCAGAAGGAAATGCAGGAAATGGGAGGTGGCTTGCTATTCCTCTGGGTAATCTAAGGATATCTATTAGAATTAAAAACACACATACCGTTTGACCAAGCAATTCCACTTCTGGGAATCTACCCTATAGGGAAAAAGGACGAGTATGTAAGTGTGTAAACACAGAGACATTCACGGCAGCATTGTGGTTGTGCATAAGGGTTGGCAAGGGCAGTACTGATATAATATGAATGTCCATCAATAGAAAAACGAAACCGCCAATCATCTATCACATCAAATATTACATAATCATCTAAATGAATGGGATAGTGTTGTTTTCATCAAGTTGGAAGACTGATAAAGTGAGAAACATGAACGGAAGAGTAAATGCCTAGCATCTTTGCTAAGATGGGTAGCAATGTGTGTGAACATGCTTTCCCACAAAACCAAGAGTAGAAGAAGCACACCAACTAACCTAACAAGTGCCATTTGAGTGATACATGGAGACAGCGTTTATGAGTGGGCTGGCTCACTAGTTAGGAAGAGCACAGTTGTGAGTTGTGTAAGTTTCAAAGTTACTTTTGGTGAAGAATGTCAGCCTCCATCAGTACAAGTACTCCAGGAATTCGTACTTGGTCAACGGGCACTGAAGGTACAAATCATCCTTTGTTGGCTCATGCTCATCTCACTGTTCATTCTTGGCGGCTTGCCATATCTACATTTCTTTCGTCTCCTCTCTGTGTGTTCACCATATAGTTTGGGCAACGCAGAGAAGACTAAACTCCCATTTCCAGGGACTCCTAAACTGTTTCTAAACCACTGCTCCATGGCAAACAATTCCAGGACACACAGTTGTAAATCTTCCAGTAGTCACATATTTCTTTCCAAAATTATAAAAAATTAAAAGTGTATCTAACTTCTTAATAATTGTAAGAATTAAAACATAAATATCTAAGGCAGGACCCAAACCGCATTCTAATGGTATTGGATTTCTGTGGATGGGAAGGCAAGCGTGTACATAGCATGTGGAGGCCAGAGGCTATGTTGGGTGTCTATTCTGATCGCTCTCTATCTGTACTGGCTGGTTTTGTGTCAACATGACACAGGCTAGAGTCATCAGAGAGGAAGGAGCCTCCATTGAGACACTGCCTCCATAAAACCCATCTGTGAGGCATTTTCTTAGTTAATGATGGATGGGGAGGGCCCAGACCTTTGTGTGCGATGCTATCACTAGACTGGTGTTCCTAGGTTCTATAGGACAGCAAGCTGAGAAAGCCATGTGCAGCAATCCAACAAGCAGCACCCTCCATGGCCTCTGTATCAGCTTCAGGAGCTTGCCCTGTTTGAGTTCCTGCCCTGACTTCCTTCCATGATGAACAGTGTTGTGAAAGTGTAAGCTGAATAAACCCTTTCCTCCTCAACTTTTATTTTTGGTCATAGGATTTCATGACAACAATAGAAACCCTAAGATACCATCCACATGTTTGAGAAATGAACTTTCACTGAATTTGTGATCAATGATTGGTTAGACTGGCAGGCAACTGAGCCCTAAGAATTCTCTTGTCTTCATCTCTCCACCCCTGGGATCATAGGCAACCCTTTCCACATGGATGTTGGGCATTTGAACTTGGGTGCCCAGCATTTCATAGTCTTGAGAGAAAACCTTCTAGCTCAGCAAATGCAATTTTAACATCTTTGTTCTAATACGATAGATGCCCCCAAGGTCATTCACTTCAACGTGGAATTAAAAACCTATGAGTGAGAAAACCCACATTCTTTCATTTCCCAACTCAGACTAGCCTGATGGCAAGCACTCAACACGGTCAGGTTCAGAATTTAAAGTGGACCAATCAGAGGGAAATTATTGTAGCAGGAGAAAAAAAGTTATCGCCTAGGTGAAAATGAATAATGAAAAGCAAAGTGTTCTAGGAACAGCTGGCACCCAAGGGGCACATGGCCCCAGGTCTACAAGCACCACTGACCCCTGGCTGTACTTGGTGTGGAGCATGGGCTTTTCAGTCACTCAGACCCTGGGGAAGGTTTTCTATTCGTTGCAATCAAGAGCTGACCAGTTAAGAAAGTCCTCAAAGGGTACTGCCATGCCCAAGCTTTCCAAAGGAAGCTAACCCAGATAGTCCAAATTTCTACCATGTACTCAAGGTATCCTTGTATACCTGGGTTTGGTAACCTTTGCATTACTTTTCTTGAAGGGCCTTAGTGGAGACCCTCACAGTAATACTTGCGCACCCAGGGCACGTTTCTAGTGGCCACACAAGGGTGATCCTCCTAGATGCATCAGAGCCCAGGAACTCTCAGGGCAGCCATCACCCCTCACTCTTCTTCAGCTTCCAGTTCCCTCTCTCTCTGGATCATGTTGGGCGGGTGACTGTTGAGGGTTGGAGATAGTGGTTTCCACGTGTATGGTAGGACATGTAACATTATTCTTGTCTTCTTTCTACTAGAAAGGAAAAGCCCCATCCGCCCCCAGTAGGCCAACCAACGCTATCTCTACATGTGGTCAAATAGCTCCGGGGGAGGGAAGACTGTAAACCTACTTTGTATTTCCTCCTGTCCTAGACCAATGACCAATCCCATTGTACAACAGGCATCGCTGTGCTACAGAGCACAATCCTTGTAGTGTGAGCAGCCCTCACGAGTGTCCTGTAGCTCAACCTTCCTGGGCCTCTCCTGAACTTCCTAGCCAATCTTTCTTTCTCATGGTCTGCTTAGCAGGGAGCCAGAATTCTCACTGTTGTTCTTTCTGGGGAAAAAAAATTATATATTCCTTCCAGTTCTAGATTCCCATCGTCCCTGGAGCTGTGCCAAGAACTGCTCTCCCAGGCATTTCCCCTGGACTTCTCTGAAAGGGATTTTCTGATGAAGTATGTGCTCACATCTGTCGCTCAAACCCCAGTTGTGGCCCTGGCTTGTGGGTCACTGTTTTCAGTCTTTTACACCATCTGAATGCAATTCCATCCCCACCTCACCATACTAACACGTCATTCCCTCTAATCCATCTCTAGGACTACACAAACGTTACAATTACTGCAGACCTATCATGGATCCTCAGATTGGCCCATAGTCTCCATGCAATTGTGGGGGGGGGGTGGGGGGATGGGGAGTCCTCTCAGATTTTCTTACAAAAGTGGAAAGACTTGCTCTAAAATTTAAGAATCCTGAGCAGCTAAAACAAAACAAAACAAAAATTTAGAAATGCAAAAAGCTGAAGGATTAGCATCACCACCTAGACTCAAGACTCACTATCAAGCCATTATCAAGGCACTGACATTAGGGCAAACAGATCCATGAAACAAGGGAAGTCCTTCAAGAGACACTCTCACACAGGGACAATTGAGCTTTGACAAAAATACACAGGATCTCAATGGACAAAGGACTATCTGTCCCAAACAGTACCAGAAGCATTAGATATTTCCATAGGAAAGCAGGAACTTTCATTCACATCTCTCTTGATGTGTAAAAATTAACTCAAAACTAAGCACAGCTCTGAACATGAAACTTCTGGAAAAGAGAGGGGGAAACTTTGGTAATTGTGCAGATTTCTGAGACTCCTCACCAAAGCATTTAAAGAACGAGTTAAAGGACCATCAGAATTCCAAACATTTGCTCTTCTGATTACAAAGAGTAAAAACTCACAGATGGGGCACTTCATTTACAGATTCAACATCTCTTATCCGAAATGTTTATACCGCGAGATGTTCCAGATTGCTGAATGTTTTAGACTTGGGGATTCTGGGTTGGGGATGCTCAGCCTGTAGCAGATTTATTCATAAAGGCCACAAATGACCAACTTCCCAAGTGTCATCAGAAGTGAATGGATAATCAGACAGTGACATTGCCAAGCAACAGACTATTACCTAGCAATGGAAAGAATTAGTAGTAACATATGCGGCATCTGTTAGAATGTGGATAGACCTCAAAATAGTTACAGTAAGTAAAAGAAGTCAGATCAAAACTGGGGGATGCTATTCCCAGGATCATTCCCTAACATTGTGAAAGTGAAACTAATCTCTAAGGGTGACAGATGCCTGGCTGGGGCACACAGGTGGAGGGAGTAATACAAGGAGCACAGGGGACCTCACAGGGGAGATGGGCAGTCCACACCCTTGCTGCTGCTGCTGGAGGAACTTGGCCACTTTATTTCTGTAATTTTAATTTTGCAGTGCTATGAGTTAAGAGCTCTACCACCGAGCATCCACACATCCCAAATGTGGACTGGAAACTACGAGCACTTTCCTATATACCAACCAGGCGTCCATGAAACTATCTTCTTACTGGGAATAAAAATGTAATCTCAACTGGCAGATCATGTAGGGTTACCAGGTTCTTGGGGATAGCTGAAGTCGGTCCATGCTACACGGGGTTCCAGGAGAGGAGGCAACTGGAGGAATGGTTGTTTCTCAGTCTGCTGTTTTACAATTCTGCTATGGCTTCAGAGCAACAGAATTAATTCCCAGTTCTTCGATATGTTAATGTATGCAGCCTGGGTAGTAGTAGATGTGGTTGGCCAATCTTTCTTTCTCATGGTCTGCTTAGCAGGGAGCCAGAATTCTCACTGTTGTTCTTTCTGGGGGAAAAAAAATTATATATTCCTTCCAGTTCTAGATTCCCATCGTCCCTGGAGCTGTGCCAAGAACTGCTCTCCCAGGCATTTCCCCTGGACTTCTCTGAAAGGGATTTTCTGATGAAGTATGTGAAGCCTAATTATCGTTTGGTCCACACTGTGGAGTTTGATGATAAGCTTAACATCTACAGAACAAATGTCCAGGGACTTGTTAACACTCAAGCATACTGGCCTCAAGATGAAAAGATCACACCCAGCCCCCGGGGGGTTAGGAACCCCAAATTCTGCTCATGTTTCACCATCAGTGTACTACCCGATAGGTCCCCTCCCCTCTTAGTTGCTAGACCTTCCCTGATCAAATAGAGAAGTCTAAATAATGCTTCTCTTAAGGATTCTCCCAGCTTTGACATCCTATGACTTCATTTTTCCAGGTTCCTCAACATTTCCCTGCCCCAAAGCACAGTTCCAAACAGGGGCCATACACTATACTGGGGGAGAATGTATTGTTGTATGAAACGGGCTATTGAGCACTCTCAAGTCACAGTTACATAATGACTGTGTCTGTCTCAATTGTACAAGCAGAGACCTTTGGTTACCAGAGTTGACCATTGCAGAGCTTAGTGCACAGTTCAAGTCCTACCCAAAGCCATAATAAGGCCATCTGCCCCCTTCAACATCCCTCAGAAAATACCATGAAATAGCCTCCTAGAAAATGCTACTAAAATCATCTGGCTTTAGGAGTACTTCCTCCAGGCAGGGAGTTGGTTAAGAATACTTACTGCTCTTAGAGAGGAACTGGGGCTCAGTTCCCAGCACCACACAGAACCATCTGCAACTCCTAAGCCAGGGAATCTGATGTCCTCTTCTGACCTCCATGGGTACCAGACTTGTATATGGTGTACATACATGCATGTAGGCAAAACACTCATATACATAAAATAAAAAAGTACATCTTTTAAAAGAATTAAAAAAAAAAAAAAAAAAGATTACTTCTGCTGCCTACTTGTTTGATTTTTGGCTACCCCAACAGGCTACAAATGAATGACATGGGTATGTCTGTCCTATTTCCTAACACTGACAGACTCATAGTACATCCGCATGCCAGGCACAATCAAAACATTTTACAAGTATTAATTGAACCCTTCGAACAATTCTAGGATAGAGTAGTATTCCCATCTTACAGATGAGAAGCTAAGATACACAGAAGTGAAGGGGCGTTAGAGATCCCGAAACTGGTTAACCGGCAGAGACAATTCCAAACCAGGCAGTGCTCCAAAGCCCTGTCTGGAGATTTCCTACAAATCAGTAGGCCAGAGAAGGTCTGTGCCTGCTGCCAGCGCCATGGCCACACTGTCCAGTAAGACAGACTGGAGTTTCTGCCTTCCCTTCATGCATCTGAGGACCCAAGGCCAGAAGAACAGCTTCCCCAACCTAAAACCCAAAGTCTCCCTTTTAAAAGGGCTGTTCTTAGCTGGAAATGATACTACCAATTACACATTGCCAGCCGCCCCACCTCCACCTCCACCCCCCACAATTCTAATCTCCAAGTTTGGAAGTGCATATGGATTTTTGTGATTCTAAACCTTTCCAAGGTAACCCAACCCTCTCCCCTGGAGCAGAAAGAAGGTCCTCCTTTAATTTCTGAAGGGAAGCATCCCCTCCTGCATTGTTTTGTTTTCCCAGCATCTTCTCCCCAGTGCAGACAAACTCATGCCTGAGAAGGAAGGCTGCAAATGCATGCCAAATGCCACAATGGCTGCTCCATAAATATATAAATGCAACTGACATTCTCCACGGCCTGAATTCCTTCTCTTTAACGGGGATATATTACACCACCCTCCCTCTTTATATAAACATGCCACTTTAAATGCTAATTCAAATGCAACACTCAATTTTTTCTTCATTTTGTTTCTGGATTTCTAACATCCAACATGACACTGGACTTCTATTTGGCTTTGACAGTAGATGCTCTGACTTCTTACTCCAGTATCTGTGGGGGTGGGGAGGGCTATGGAGAAAATAAATTTGTCTTAACACATGGCCAATATGGCTTATATGTCCTTTACTTGGCATGACTTAAGCCCCTCCTCTTTCTGGAGGTGTTGCTTCATCTTGCTGAAAATCTTACAAATCTGTTTCAAATCTATTACAAAACCAAGGTGATTCTCCCTCCCTACATCCTGGAAATAACCTCATTTCACCCAAACTACTTTGTGAAACAGCCAGGCAAGACATTATGCTCTGAGTTTTTTTTTTTTTTTTTAAGTCTTTTAAAAAAAGTATACAGAACTATACATACCAACTGCATCCACCCAAGCTAATTCAATGACTTGGACGGTCACTACCTAGCTTGTCTCAGGAGGAGGAATCCCAAGCTCAGAAATGCCCTGATCTAATGCAGGCAATTCGAATGCATCTTTCTGAAGACACACTCTAGTCTCAAGTCCAGCATCTTAGCTCCACCCTGGCTTCCAAGGACAAGCACTTTTCTCTGCTTGCAAGGTCCTACGCGCTCTTTGACAGCAATCTCTCTATATACATCACTCTCATTCCCTATCCGTGCCTGGAGGCCCTTGGCTGTGCCTATGTAAGGTAGACAGCCAGTAAGACAGGGGTAAGTGTATTATTCCCTTTTGTGCATTTATTCACAGAACAAAAGTTTTCAACATCTCAGACCTCTTGTAGACAGGTCTTTCGCCACTTTTGCCAGAAGTGACAGGTAACTAAGTGTATGGGGAAAGCATGACAACTGAGCTTCGTTTTGTGTTCATCTCCTTTACTATGGCTGACGGCCCAGGGGAACAGCGACACCTCACCACGGGTAAGGGAAATTATCCACTAGCGAGTGTTCATCTTGCAGGAGAAAGACTGCTCTCCCCTCCAGAGATTATAAGGCCACCTTGCAGAGGCAGAAGTGAGATGATGACCATGATCTGCTGCTCTCCCTGGCCTGTCCTCCCTGGCCTGTACCTCCCTTCATGGCCTTCCCTTTCTTAGTTAGTTTAATGGTTCTTTGGAGCTGTTGGGGTCCTTTATCAAAATCTCAATTGGCTAGTTATCTGACAGCAGGTTGGGCCCCTTATCTTTGGGAGGTCCATGAGCAAATCGGGAGCTCTTCTGAATTATTTAGGAATCTACCGATGTGGCAAGAAAGTTTGAAGTGTATGATCTCTGTGTTGGAAATTACCAGGAGATATTTAGGTACACAGAAAACTGAGTGTGTCAATGGGATCTATTCTATAAATTACATAATCATAGAAATACTAAGTTTGTACTTTCTTGGGGCTCACTAGGGAGAATTCTAGCTGACTAGCCATTTGTTAATGTATGATGATTATCTGAGGGTACATCTTAAATCAGTCTGTTGACATATGCCATATTATATATTAGCATATTTGTCTATGATGACAGAATTTATGAAGGCTAAAAACTCTGATGGCCATAGAAATACCCCCTTAGAGGTTCATCAGTGGGTGGTATTTCTGGACTCTGAAGAGAAAGATGTTCCCTTTGGCTCACTCTGAGTGTCTCTAGGTGACTAAGGTCTTAACAGAGGTAGCAGGGATGTAGGATGCCATAATAAGTTAGCACTCTCACAGAGATTTACAAGAACAATAAAACTGACTCTCAGAATCAACTTGGATGTCCATAGACCTCTTTTATGTTTATATTTCCAGTATGGCTACATTGAAAAAAATCCTTTCTGTCTCTTACAATGACTTACCTCTTACAATTGGCATATGGGACTGGGTGGCCAAGCCTAGCATGTTTGAGGCAGCCAGAGTCCAAGTTTTAACTTAAGATGTCAGACACAAGGCCAGCTCAGGAAAAGGCTCCCATTAAGAGACTTCTGCTGTACCCAAAGGCAGGTACATGTAGGTAAAGTATCAAAGGGAAAATAACTTCAAGGACCACATGAATGACTTTCTGGTTCTAGGATGTGTATCGTCAAAGTAGGTAGGATGGTGATGGACACTGTTTAGCATATAGATAAGGAGCTGGGCTTCCTACAGGCCTACCCCACACTATATAGACTCTAGAGTATGCATGTCTACCAGGTCCAGCATTGGTGGGCAACAGCTCAGTTCAGGACAGTGAAAGGGAAAGGTGAGTGGAATACAAACAGAGGTTGATGAAGATGCCAGTGTTGTTGCTAGATCAAGTGATTAAAGGAGAACAAGGCAGCTGGGCGGTGGTGGTCTGCACCTTTAATCCCAGCACTCAGGAGGCAGAGGCAGGTGGAGCTTTGTGAGTTCGACCGATGCCAGCCTGGTCTATAGATGGAGCTCCAGGACAGGCTCCAAGGCTACAGAGAAACCCTGCCTTAACTAACCAAAAACCAAAACAGAACAAAAAGACCCACACAAACACAGACAACAACAACAAAAGAAGCACGCACTGCCACTGAGCCCCGGGCTCTCAACAGGTCTGCATCCCTTCCTAGAGCTGCTTCTCTTTCAGGTTCTTGCTGCTGGGCACCCTTAAGAGGCATCACTAACACTTTTGTGGCCAAAGAATCTGAAACTCAGAAACCATCCAAGTATCACTCCTTACTTCTACAAAAATAAATAAATAAAAAGTGGCAACTGCCATGATTTCACAGATTCCCAGGTCTCCGTGCAAGTGCATGGCAAAGCTGGTAATCAAACAAGGTAGCGAAGGCCATGTTAAACAGCAGGGAGAATCTGCAGCTCAGGATAGATAATACAATTTCTTTTGCTTTGTGGAGAAATCCGAAAGCCCTTTAAAAGCTGGAGGCGAGGAGGTGGGAAGAGCTGGCTCCAGTCAGTTTCCTGCTCCCCTCTCCAGGGCTTAAGCACTTCAGAGACAATCTAGGGAAGGGAGGAGGGGAGGAGAGGGACAGCCTCTGTCCTAGGGAGCTGTTTACTTAGGCAATTAACAACACACAAAGGGAGCCTTAAAAGTAAGTGGCAGCTGCCTGGGACGCCTGGCTTTTGTTCCTAACCATCCATCAGTTCACATCTTTGCCTTTTCCACTTTTTTCCCCCACTTGCTTTGCCTGAAAACAAACTCCTCTGGGACAGCGGTCCATTTAAACATGTCAGGCAAGGCCTCTATAGGAGACCAACAATACAAAAACCACGTCAAGGGAGTCTGTGTGTCCCAAGCTAAACTTATGACACCAGGGACATAGAATCTGCCATGCAGCCACAGGATCTGTGTCCTAGCAGACAGGTTTGGTGACAGGGGCTCCAGACCCCCAGCAGTATACATGTATGTATTCTGCTTGGAGGCTGCCTGACTAATGGGAGGTAAGCTTGTGTCTACTCCACAAACAGCGATATTGGAGACATCACAGGCACTTGCTGGGCGGGCAGAACAGCCAGAGTCAAATTCTGAAGCTTAAAGTCTTCCTTCATCACCATAAACATGATCGCTTTTCTGTCCTCGCCTACCTACAGGCGGCATATCAGAAGCGATCGTAAGAACCCTGAAACCTATCCACAGTTCAGTGTACTTTCTGGAGTTAGCCAACAGGGCCCAACACAGGGAACTTACAAGTATTATAAAAACTGGAGTCTTTGGGGGCAATATTCGACAAAAGATCAAGAAACCACCAAGAAACAAATCAGCTATGACACACCCTCATATCCTGAAAAGATTTTCTTTAAAAATAAGTTAGTTTTAACCCTGGCCAAAGGATTGGTTAAAAGCTTGGACTGCACTTCCACCCTTTGAAGAATGCTGACCAAGAAGATGGAATATTATAAGCACCTGTGTACTTACCACCCCAGCCACACGCGATACAAGAAGCTCGCTGTAAGAGCTACCCCTGTCATTTCCTACAGCACTGACTTTGCATGCATGCATGCCTTATAATTCTACAGTTAAGTGTGTTTAGAATTGTTAGACCTTAAGTTAACCTGTAAGCCCCACCTGCCCAAAGACCAGGTAACTTCCTGGAATGCTGGGAGCTGTCGTTCTTGGAAAACAACAACAAAGCCTAGTTGCAGAGTATGACGCCCTATGTATGGGCTTTTGTCCATACAAGTCCCAACAATGTGTCCCAGGGCCACTGGGCTGTGAAGTTTCCAAGTGGTGGTACTGACCACATTCCATCCTGATCAGCATTTAGTATCTTAATAAAAGCATGCTTCAATTTGGCCAAAATAGTGGGAACTGGTTTTTCTCTGGTGATGTAAGGATTAACAGAAATGGCAGAAATTCCTTGTATCTTTTCACATTTTATAATGTAAAACGCTGCCTTCCCTCCGGGACTTGTTCATCCCTGTGTTTGGCCTGCTGTTTAGCCCTCCTTTGCATAGCCCTGTACCAATGACTTTGACAGACTGCTGGGAGAGAAGGAAGGAAATGGAAGAAAAAGGCGCTCTGGGAATCAGGGAACTAAAGCCTCCATTGAATGGAAAAGAGAAGCTAAAATGCACCTAATACAGCAATCTGGAGCTGAGATAAGATTTGAGGCCTTAAAGAAGATTAGAGCTGGGAGAGGCTCTGGGGAACCCAGCTGAGGTCACCTTTTATCTAGTAACATCTTGCCTAGAAGGCAGCTCCCTAGCTTTTCCTGCCTCTTGCTCTCTGCACTAGAGAATGAAGGTCTTAACCATCTCTGCCACCTTTTAAACTTATATAAGGTCACAGTCTTCATGTTAGCTCCCATGGAAATGATTACAAGCAAAACATTAGAGGAGATCTGAACCATATTTTCTAGGAAATATCATATGCTTTCATAATCTCCCAATCATGAGAAAACAGAATACACACACACACACACACACACACACACACACATGCACTTTTAGGGCTGTATAGATAAAAGTTATTTTTAGCTTATCAAAACAATACCAAAAAGTATAAAGGTAACAAATACTGTAAGTTTTCAAAGTGATGGAAAAGCAATTTTAAAGTAAAACCTTCAAGACACAAAATTATAAGCAGCAGGTTCATCAAACTAAAGTGGCCCCTTTTGAGGGAACAGCCCCTCTGACAAGTTCAGCTGCTGGTGGCTTTGGGAGCAAGGACATAAGGCCTATGCTGAGGCCTGTGCAGTTTGCTCACTGCTAACTGGAAAGAGAGGGACTCAACCAACAGCAGGAGGGGGGTTGGGGGAGGGTTTGGGGGTTGGGGAGGGTTGGGGGTTGGGGAAGTTTGTGGAGGGTTGGGGGCCTGGGGGAGTTGGGGGTTGGGGAGGGTTGGGGGGGATTGGGGGAGGGTTGGGGGGCCGGGGGTTGGGGAGGATTGGAGGGTTGGGGGGATTGGGGTTGGAGGTTAGGGGGATTGGGGGGGTTGGGGAGGGTTGGGGAGGATTGGAGGGTTGGGGATGGGAGGTTGGGGAGGATTGGAGGGTTGGGGGTTTGGGGAAGGTTGGGGGTTAGGGGGGTTGGGGGTTTGGGGAGGGTTGGGGGAGGGTTGGAGGGAGTTGGAGAGGGTTAGGGAGGGTTGGGGAGGGTTGGGGGGTTGGAGGGGGTTAGAGGGGGTTAGGGAGGGTTGGGGAGGGTTGGGAAGGGTTGGGGGGTTGGGGGAGGTTTGTGGAGGGTTGGGAGCCTGGGGGGAGTTGGGGGGTTGGGGAGGGTTGGGGGGATTGGGGAGGGTTGGGGGGCAGGGGGATTGGGGAGGATTGGAGGGTTGGGGGGATTGGGGTTGGAGGTTAGGGGGATTGGGGGGTTGGGGAGGGTTGAGGAGGATTGGAGGGTTGGGGGTGGGGGGTTGGGGAGGATTGGAGGGTTGGGGGTTAGGGGGGTTGGGGGTTTGGGGAGGGTTGGGGAAGGTTGGAGGGGGTTTGGAGGGTTGGAGGGAGTTGGAGAGGGTTAGGGAGGGTTGGGGAGGGTTGGGGGGTTGGAGGGGGTTAGAGGGGGGTTGGGGAGGGTTGGGGAGGGTTGGAGAGGGTTGGGGAGGGTTGGGGAGGGTTGGGGGGTTGGGGACACAATCTTCCAGCAGAAGAAGGAGTCGAAGGCACTACCAGGAGGCAGTTTTGGCCTGAACAAGCTCAGGAAGTGGCGGCAGAGCAATCATGTACTGTGGCATCAGCTAAAATCCACACCTAAAAAAAGCCATGTGCTGCTGTCCTTCATTAGCCTTGCATTTAAATGAACCTGGCACTGTTTTTTAGAAGCATTTCTTTTTCTCAGTGTCATGAAGGACCAAGCATGCAGAAAATAATTACTGGCCCTCTGTGTGGCATCCACTGAGGATACTGAGGGCCACGGGGTTCTGAACAGTCACATCAGGCACTGTGAATTCTTTGAGGGTAACTTTGGCAAATATAAAATTGTGTTTATTAAGGGGGGTGATTCGTTTGGAAATATTAATTTTAACAAAATTCACTGAAGTAGGTAGCTTTGTGTTGACCTGTCTGACTTGATTCATTCTTCCACGAAATAAATCAATTGATTTTTATGAAAGAAGGGACTTTAAATGCCCTGTATAATTCAAAGCAAGACTCCAAATATACTCATTTCATTATTAATGGTTCCATTTTCTCAAGTGAAGAAATACATACTTTCTCTAGAATGTGTTTTCACATCCTTCAGGGCCATCAGCTACCATTAACAGAGCTGAGATTTCACTGTGAAAGCAACATATGGCTCTTACATAGACAAAATGGATTTCATTCCTTAAGTTGTCTGAGCTTCCAGTAGTTACTGGAAATATGCTAACAAATCCAAAGAACATTACTGTGAACCAAACCAAATCTGAACAAAGTTCCAAAATTTCAAATAAACCATAGAGGAAAAACCCAGAGTGTTTAAGAACTAAATCAACAATAGAGAGAAAATAGGAGTGTTTGCCTACAATGACATCTCATTGAGTTTTCTACCTACTTTTCTCACCTCTGATCTCCCTTTATGATGAGAAATGTCAAAGGTTTGACGTTTGGGAACAGGTGCCTAACCATGATGCAGAAAAAGGAAGCATTCAATCCCAAGGGCACTTGCTAACTAAGGACCAAGCCCTTAGCCTCCAGCTAGGGATGAGGCTAAGGAACTGGTGACAGCAGAGGCAAATCCTGCAGGAAAAGTAATTCCTTATTCACCTGGCAGTCTGAATTTGTTTTGAAAAGGAAAAGGAAAAGGAAAAGACATGAAATGGTCTACAAAGGAAGTTCTAGGACAGCCAAGGACACACAGAGAAACCCTGCCTCAAAAATAAATAAATAAATAGATCAATCAATCAATCAATCAATAAAATAAGAAAGGAAATAAAATGTTTACAGATGATGCTGTTTAGGTTCCTACATACAAAGTCTGAGATTTTCTTAAAATTTCACCCAAAAGATGACAATAGTTGCCATATAGTTTTTTTTGTTTTGTTTTATTTCTCCTCAGTAAATCCTACCTTAAATATTCCTTATAGCTTACATTCTAAATATCTTTAAAAATTAAAAACTTTAAGAGGAACTGCACCATAGATTTCTTCAACACAAACCAAAAGGAAAATCCAAAGAGTTCAAATTCAGCCCGTATAGAATGCTGCTCATGTTAAGAAAGCTATTAGCCGGGCTGGAGAGGTGGTACAGTGGTTAAGAGCATTTACTGCTCTTCCAGAGGACCTGAATTCAACTCCCAACACCCACAACTATCTGTTACTACAAGTCTGACACCCTTACACAGACATACATGCAAATAAAATAAAAATAAATTTAAAAAATTTTAAAAAAGCTGTTAGCCTGTAGGTAGTAAATGAAATATTTATTATTATTATTATTATTATTATTATTATTATTGGTTTTTCAAGACAGGATTTCTCTGCATTGCTTTGGAGGCTGTCCTGGAACTCATTCTTTAGACCAGGCTGCCCTCGAACTCACAGAGATTCACCTACCTCTGCCTCCCGAGTGCTGGGACTACCAACATAACATGCAAATTAATATAACTGTTTTGTTTTGTTTGTGCAAATATGAATTTGCCTTAAAAGAGAAAGTTGGAGACTCATGACCAAGAAGGTCTGCTGCAAATCTACTCTTTGAATAGAAGTATTACTTGTGCCCTTTCGGTAAAACCTGGACCTAAGAGCAGGGAGTACAGAAAACTCAAAGACAAAAAGATCCGTAACATAAAGAACAGCCAGAGATTTTCAGAATACATGGCCAATCATTAACTTC
This sequence comes from Phodopus roborovskii, assembly GCF_943737965.1. Classification (NCBI taxonomy): domain Eukaryota; kingdom Metazoa; phylum Chordata; class Mammalia; order Rodentia; family Cricetidae; genus Phodopus; species Phodopus roborovskii. The sequence goes on from NW_026125034.1 coordinate 74,145, forward strand.
TGGCTAAGGTTACCTGTATCATCTGTAGTTTAAATCACATTCTTTGCTTGCATTTTTAAAACTTAGGATCCTCCCGCAAATTATAATGAAATCATGACTCTTTCACTTTTATTAATAAATTCAGGTTATTTTGTTTGGTTGATTCGGTAGCTCATCATTTTTTTAATCGACATCAAAGAGCAACAATTCAGAAAATGATCACATTACAAACTACAGGAAAAGAGCAAGGAAAGAGAGACTTCTACTTACAGGCTTCCTCTTCGAGGGAGGCTCAGCTCCTTCTGTAAAAGAAAAGAGAAAATGTATATGGGAGATGCCACACCAGCTGAAGTCATCAGGATGCCAAGTAGCAAGTTTGGACATTCTTTATCAGACCTGAGTTGGCCTCGTCCAGACACCAAAGACTTTGATGACATAATTTTACTTTGAATCCCGCCCAAAACAGCTCTTGTTAAACAAGAAGAGAGGTCTGAAGTGGCTGGTTTATACGACAAGCAATGTATCTGATTTTGTAGCATAAAACCATTCGACCTTTAAAAAAGCAACTTCCATAAAATACTGAGCTGAATCGCATTGCCCTATGACTGAGGAAAGTCAGTAGAACCAGGGGACATATCTAGAAAAGAAATATATAGAAGCAGGAGAAATTTCAGAGGATTATAATTAAGTGAAAGTTGAAATGAAAAGGGCAACTTAATCAGATTATTAAATCAGGCCAACTTACCCTCCAAGGAAACAAATTCAGGCAAAATACTATGCATACCAAATACTATACTTTGTTATTTTAAGGAGAGCCTGCAAAGGGTTTTCTTCTGGAATTAGTTCTCAAAACAAATGGCATTTATTACTTAGGTACTGAAAAGTAGGTTAATGAACCTCTAAAAGGTAAGCCAGACAGTCACAATTACCAGAGTGTTGATATTTCTAAAGTATGCTCTCACACTTATCTCAAATTAAGATCATTATCTTCACAGAGAGGCAAGGAAGAAGGAAACCACAACCAGGCAAGTGAGCCAAGCAAACCACACACAAAATCCTGACTCAGAAATACTTCCACCCACTACGGATGGTCTGGAGGCCCACTCCTGTAGGAGAATTACTTGATGGCAATAGTTAAAGAACAGGAAGCTGTGAGTCAGCAGCAGATTCAAACTCAAAATGCAGTGCACTTCAAAATGAGAGGAGCCCAAATCTGGTTGTTCATCCTCAGAAAACTCATTTATTTGGTGTCTTCCAGAGGTTCCAACACTTTCTTGGAAAAGAATCCCCTCCAGCTTCACACTGACACTGTCTATCCTCTATTTTTATTGGCTCCTGAATGTTCCTCAAGGACAAGGGCCTCAGACATCACTTCTAAACAGTGCAATTTACTCCAGCACAGCTTACGGAAAATGGCTTTGAGAGCACCCGAGGAGAGGCAAGGGAAGATTTGTGACGTGGACTTCAGATACAAAGGTGCTGGCATATGGAGTCCCCATAACACATCCCCGGTTAGTGCTGTGGGAACAATCGGTAATTCCAGAAACGAAGCATCTCCGCCCACACAGCAAACATTCTCTTTGTTTGTTTTTTACATCGTGTCCCCTTAAATCCTTGATTACCCCCCAAGAAATTATAGTGTTTGCTAAGGCTGGCTTCCTGATTCTGAAACGGAAATGCACCTTCATTAACCCAAGACAAGAGGACAGTCTTTCCCCAGAATAGTCTCCTCGGGGCTGAAATGCTCACAGAACACCACCGAACAATTTTCTTTATAGGAATCTTTGGTTTTGTATTTAGGCTTCTCTCTCTCTCTCCTCTCTCCTCTCTCTCTCTCCTCTCTTTCTCTCTCTCTCTCTTCTCTCTCTCTTTCTCTCCTCTCTCTCTTTCTCTCTCTCCTCTCTCTCTCTCTCCTCTCTCTTCTCTCTCTCTCTCTCTCTCTCTCTCTCCTCTCTCTCTCTCTCTCTCCCTCTCTCTCTCTCTCAGGACTCTCTCACAGTCATGATTCATCAGATTGTGTCCTTTAGGAAAGAACTGAAACTCCCTGTACAGCAAATGCCTGGAGCCCAGAAAGTTACCACTTCCGTGGCAGAAACTTGTTTGGATGGCAGCACAGACGATATTAGAGGATTTACTAGTGGGAGCAAGCGAGTAATAAATCAGGTGCCACATCAACCATACATGCAAACAGGAGACTGGGAAGACGGAAGAGTCTTCTCAGGGACAAGTGAATAAGATAGCAATGGTTCCGTCAGTCAGATTCCCTGAAGTGACCCGTCATAAACCGGCCGTTTTGTGCTCAGAAAATAAATAAATAAATAAACAGACAAACAACAAAAACAAACACTGCTGAAATAGCCAGATAAGGGGATAAGAACACACTGGTTTTAATCAGTAGCCCTTCCAACAGATCTGGAGTCGTGTGTTCTAAAAAAGGAGAAACATCACAGTGCCTCCCATAGCTGCCCTGCCCCACAAGCTGGAGCCTGAGCTTCCAGCACGAGGAGGAACAGAGGACATTTAATAGGCCACTGTCAGCTGACCTGAAGCCACCATGCTAACCAAGCTGAAGGAGCTAATCCACCGGACGGCTCCAATGTCAGGCTTAGGATGGGAAACTCAATTTGGTAGCAAATTGGAATCAGATGTGATGGTAATAAAGTGAGTGAAATGAATGTGCTATGGCCAAGACCTTGTGAACAGCAGTCTGCAAACACCACGGGGGTCAGCAATTGCAGGCCGAGCAGGCAGCAGCTACTGCCCTCGTGTACGGAGCCCACACGCTAATAAGTCAGCACAGGTCAGACATAAACGAAGAGCGTCGGGGCATTTTACTGCCTAAGCCCCCATGGTACTCCATGTATGTGTCTTCATTTGATTTCTTTATGTCAGGGTAAGGGCACTAGCACATACATAAGTAATTAGGTAAGACGTGTGGCACTGGCCCAGGCCATAAACCAAAGCTCGAATTTGGTATACAGGGCATGTGTTAAATCTGTATTAGGCAGGAACTCGACGTTGGGGGAGGGGAGTGGGCTACAAATGAAATGAAAGGGGCAAGAAGCATCTATCTGAGCTAAACGTGTTTATTTCCAGATTAAGAACACATTTAAGAAGATTAAAGTTTTTTTTTTTTTTTAAAAAATAATAGTATTTTCATGGACACCACCGTTCACTCTGACTTTGTTTTAGGCTTGTTTTCTGCTTTGTTTGCCTTGTTTGTTTTGAGTTGGGGTATGAGATTGTAGCCCCCGATGGCAATCCTCCTACCTGAGTGTCTCAAGTGCTGGGTTCATAGGCCGTGAGTCACTGGCTTAATATATTTTAGAATGCTATTTATCATTATTTTCTTCACATATTCTTTGTTCTGCTTCTAAGAATGCTAAATAGCTACGTTGAAAATTAGCATAAGGTATAAGTAATCTTTTCTGAGACTTGTCTTTTCCTGACATCTCTTGATAAGGTCGACACTGACCATGCACAGTGTTCATACACGTAACCGCAACGGTAACAAGGCTGAGGCAGGGGGATGTCTTGATTCACTCTGGGCTATAGCAAAACCCCTATTTCAAAGAAAAAAAAAAAGGCATACTGACAGACTGAGGATTCAAATGTCACCTCAAATTTAAGATGAGAACCCAGGCAGAGTTCAGGATGACTAGAGAAGTCCAGCGAGGGAGTGGCCTTTACCAGCCACCTCAGCCTCCGGGGGGAGAAGGAAAACGGTTTGCTTCATTCATAGACGGCAAACTGCAATGTTGTGTATGTCTAAGAAGTCCTCACAGGTGTACTCTAAAAGACATTTACCGTGTTTAAATATTGGGTGCCTATCTATACACAAAGTGACGTCACTACACATTTTTCTGAGCTATCTTTAAAGAGATCAGTAAACTGACGTGGTACCGGAGAAGGGAGATGCCCACCCAGTGCTGCAGATTACCCCCTCCACCATGTTAGCACTTGACTGGCCTTCCCTTGAGGAGGGCTGCATCAGGGACTCTAGTGACCCCCTTCCAGGAGCCCTCTGCAGATACCTCCCTGACCAAATGACCATTTAGCATCACAGGGACAGGTCCTGCTGATTTCAAGTACCCGCTGATGGAGGGAGAGGTCACTTCATTCACCCTTTGGCTGTCTTCCTAAAATTCCCTAACTCCACTGTCATTATGGAAAAGCATCATGCATTCATAAATAGAGAGCCATCCCCAACGCCTGTAAAACAAAGTTCAGAAACCATCAGAGATCAGAGTACGCTAAAGAGGTAGGATGACTAAACACAGTATAGAATCTGGGCTTGGAACCTGGATCATGGAAAGTACATTAGTTCACAGCCCAGTGACAAAACACAGATGAACCGGGAACTGGACGAGGTCACCAAGCATTTAATCCCAGCACCTGAGAGACAGAGACAGGCGAGTCTCTATGAGCTCCAAGCCGGTCAGGGCTACACAGAGAGACCCTGTCTTCAAACCCCAATCAACAAACCTGTCGGTAGTTAAGTGGTTAGTAAAGCACCAGTGTGACCTTCCTAGTCTTGACAAGTGTATCAAGGTTATATAACATGCTAGGTTGGCTTCTGGGGAAGTTGGAACGTGGGTATACAGGAATTCTCTGAACTATCATATTGTAAAAATCTCAATTTACCACCCCATCCCAATTAAAGTAAAGTAATTGGGGGATACTGGGGATGATGGAGGGAAGGGATAAACAAGTAATTATTAAAATATCCAAGCTTATTTGAAGGTTTTATTTAATACTGCCATTTGGAAAACTATAGAAATGGTCTAGATGGGAGGAGACTGTAGAACCAGTAATGAAGATGGCATGGGGTACTCCTCTATGATGAATGCGTCTACACTGTACAAAGAGCCAGATGTGGGGCATTAAAGAAAACATACAGAGAAATCAGAATTAGGGACCAGAGGTACACAGATTCAATGGAAGAGAAGCTTAGCATGAATATGATGTCAAGACTGTCTACATGGGCCTGTCAAACTTAAGTGTCTGCCTAGGCAGATAGATGGACGGATAAATCTAGGCTCAAGAAAGAGGCTGGGAATAGGAACAGACTGTGGAATCCTCAGAACATAGGATGGTACAGAGAGCAATAACCCTGGAGGCAGGAAAGAGAGAAGCATTGTAAGAAGGAGATGAGATGGGCAGGACGCAGACCCACAGAGAACCATGAAGGAGGTACCACGCTAGCAGTAGCTGGGTCTCTTCGAAGCAACAGAAAGGAAAGGAGCTGACATGTAAAGATTGTGTGGGCCCAAACCAGCACGTTCTATGGCAGACAGTGTCAGAAACCAGGTCAGAGCCTGGAAGTTCAAGTCCAAGAACACTACAGTTAATGTACCTGAAAGGGAAACATGTCAGAGAGCGCCTCCTGCAGGTTTAACTGCCCCCACACCTTTATCTCATGGCTTGTGGCAGGTTCCTATGTCATATGGTTGCTTCTGGGTCTCTTGCTCTAGCTGCCAAGTGGGCAATAAAAAGGGATAGGAGCTTCTATCACAGGCGCAAATAGCAGTAGTGCCAAAGCCACCAAATTCATGCCCAGGGAACTCCTTCAAGATGGAGTTAGAGACTTACAGACGACGCAGTTTGCTTCCCCCAAACCCTGAAAGTAAACCAAATAGCAATGAGCTGAACGAACGAACCCCCAGAACCTTCCAGAAAGGAGGAGGTTCCATGTTGCTGAGCTTCCTGCTGTTGCCTTACTTGAGTCACCAGCATCTTTATCTTGTCACCAAGGGTTATGACAGCTAGCTGCTGTTTCTCTTTTCCTTTGGGGGAGAGTTCAAAACGCCAGGACGTGCACAGCAGTTGCATTCCAGGTCATACATGGGGACGTATGAAGCAGAGGACAAAATACTTGCTACATAAGCACAAGAACCTGAGTTCTGATCCCCAGTATTTACCTAAGAAGCCAGGTGTGAGTGCATACGCCCCAGAAGAATTGCTGGCTGCCAGCCCAGCTCCAAACTCAATGGAGAGACCCTGTTTCAAGAGGGAGGTGACAGAGCAGGACACCCAGTGTCCTCTTTTGGCCTCAGCTCACACGCACAGGCTCACACACACACACACACACACACACACACACACACACGCACGCACGCACGCACGCACGCACGCACACACACATGCAGGCACGCACACATGCACGCCAGCACGCACATACATATGGCATCGGGTACCATTTCCCAACCTATATTTGTGGGGAAAATTAGAGGGTATCGAACACTTCCCATTGCTACAACAAAATACCTAAGGTGGAATAATTCTTAAACCTAAGAGGTCTGTGCAGCTCACACTTTGGAATGTTACTGATCCAAGTGAGAACACCTCTTGGCCCCGTTGTGGATGATAACATGGCTATAGCATGTGCAGAACAGAGCATGTGGTGAGATAGAAAGCCAGAGGGAGCCAGTATAACTCCCCCCCCTTTTTAAAAATAATAACCCATTCCTGTAGGACCCAAGGACCCATAAGAAGTAATCCCTCTTGCAGAAGGATCCTGCATATGGCCACACCACCCTGTCCTGTGAGTACAGCATCCATGATAACCTAGTTACTTCCCGGTAGGTTCTACCTTTTAAAGGCCTCCTCTTCTCTCCATGCTGACATGCCAAGGACCAAGCTTTCAAGACACGAACCTTTGGGGAACGCACCAAGAAACCACATCCCAAACCATAGCAAGTAGGCCACAGGGGTGGCTTGAGGGGCTGAGAAAAAGGGTTGAATAAAAACACAAGCAAGGGGAGGTTGTCAGTGATGCTGATGGTGATGGTGATGAGGAGGAGGACAAAGTGGCCATCAGCTTTGTGAAGTTAAAGTGAAGTTATTCACTTGTGGTTCTGTAAATTCAGTTACTGCGAAGGCAGAAACCTTCTGTCAAGGGTGAAGACAAGGGCACATTTGGGGATTTAAAGCAGGTGAAATGGGTTTCCTTTATTCAATCACACACTTTTTAGTAAAGGTTGACATGGCAGGGACCATGCCAGCTCTGGGGATAAAGCACTCCACTCAGTGTAAAATGCGGTGTGAAAAGGCCTGGGAGGACTCTTCAATGTATTCAACAGCGAAGGGCAGGGGTGCTGGCTTTCCTTTGAAGAGGGTTAGCACTCTTCCTTGCACATTTAATGTCCCCTGTTATAAAAGATGGCAACTTCTGGTGCAGCCAACACAGCCCTTAGCCTCTAAGTGGGTCTCAACCTGGGGGTCGAATGATCCTTTCACAGGGGCCACCTAAGACACTCAGGAAACACCGGTATTTGCACTATAATTGATAGCAATAGCAAGATTACAACTATTAAGTAGCAATGGAAATAGTTTTATGGTAGAAGCTCTGACTAAATTAAGCAAGTAGCAAAGCTCATTTTCCTTGACCAAAGTAATGAGCTGAGAGATAGCATTTGGCCCAGCCTGGGCAAAGTAGATGTAATATGATGGTTTGTTTTTGGTTTTTGTTTTTTTTTTTTTTTTTTTTTTTTTTTTTTTTTTTTTGTTTTTGTTTTGTTTTCTTTCAGAGAGCTCCAGGAAGTAGTTCATGTGCTTCATCCAAGAGAGTTAACAGGAGAGGTGGGGAGCTCGTGATGGGCATCAGAGATAGATGAGGAAGATGGGGAGAAATAAGGCACCAGGAGACCCTTGTGGAACAATGGACCCAGCCTTGCATATTGCTGGACTTTCAGGATATGTGAGCCAAAGAAGTCTATTGTTGCTTAAACCAGTTGTGTTTTGTTTTTATGATTCAAAAGGGACACAATACTCTGCTCGTGTCTGCTTCATGTGCTCCTTCTGCTTTAAGTTCTGGGCACTGGCTAGGCAGCCTCAGAGCAGGCTGAGGAGTACTGCAGCAAAGGAGGGTTGGAGTGCAGGATGGATAGGGGTGAAGCCGGACAATGGCTGGGAAGGAGAGAAGAAAGAAAACTCAATAGGTCAGAGTGCAAAGGCAGAGGTGTAGCCCCATTATACACTGGGCTCAAAGAGCCCACATTTATCCTGTAGGCAAGGGGGACTCCCTGGAGCACTTCAACGGGAGAAGTGGCCAGGTGACACATTCAAGAAAGCTCCACTCCAGCATTAGGGTGTTGCTCGGCTCACAAGATGGCAAATGAATGGGGACGTCTTAGAGGCTCATTCTAGCAACCTGGTAGCACAGCTGAGCCAGGACCAAGGATGAGGCAGAGGAAGGCAGGAAGCAGAGAGGCAGGCTAAAGACAGGACCGAGCACACAGCATCACAAGGGAGTGAGAAGACATGCTGTGCTTCTCAGAAGGGCAGAACAGACAGGGTGGACAAGGACACGAGGAAGGGGGGCTTCTGGGCGTAAAAGCACGGGGGAGGAGGTTCCAGATGAGAAAAACTGGAAGTCTGAAATGGATGAGGGATAGAGCAATGTGTAAGCTATTAACAGGGCCCAGAGAATGGGCCGCAGAGGAAGAGACTGGCAAAGCCGGTATCCCAGGCTTGTATGAGAAGTTAGCATCCATCATGACAAACCCCTTTCCCACTCTACAGCTTTCATGCAAACGGTAGCTACTGGGTGTCTATACTAAACCCGCATATGTCACAAATATAACTGACTTACTGCATGTGGACAAACACTGGCTCATTCACTCACCACTATTATTTCTGTTTGACCAACAAAGGAATGGTGGCAAATGTCTTAGTGTACCCACAAATCCACACCTGCCCAGTCCAGGGAACAGAAAGTGTCCTTGCTTACCAGGGCATAGCTGGGTGTTATCTGCACCTGTCTGCTCCCCTCACAGCGCCTCCCAAGGGGCTTCAGAGTGGCTAACACCCTGCCAGTTATCTCTCTGAAATGAGAGGCACAACTGACTTGGGCAGCTTCTTCTAAGCAAATTTCACACTTAAATTGCTTTTTACAGACCCTGATTTTATTTGAAGCACAGTCTTGCAAGCACGTTACTTTTAACACGGACTTTGCTCCAGTCGAAAAGGCGTAACACGCCCAATAATCAGCTAACCCTAAGTAAATGAGCAAGTGAAACAGGCTTCCTCTCCAATCAATTACTGTGGTTTGGGATACTTCCTGACGCATTATGCCCTTGATGTCGAAACATCAAGCTTGGGAATTAGGCACATGTGTTCTCAGTATTACCAAGGAGATGTTCACTAGAAGGCCAAGTTCACAGGTTTCTCTGCGGGGCTTTGCTGAAGAACAAGGCACACACACGTGATTGACAGCTTCACCTTCACTGAGTGTTTACTAGGTGCCATGCAATGTGCATGAGCTTCCTCGAGGTTAACAGCTTCTAGCCCACGGTCATACTGTATATGGTGTGCTCAGCTGCCCCAAGAACAAAAGAACTCTTTATAGGGAAAATTTTCATGTCAATTCTAAAACTTATGAAGACTAATTTGAGTCATTGGGAAAATCAAGCTTTTTTTTATCAAAAGAAGCTACAATAGGAAAGAATTGGTTCCACTGAGGTTAATGCTTAAAGATATACTTATTGTGTATACTTATTGTGTTGGGGTGATAGCCCACTGAAGCTCAAGAAGCTGAGGCCAATCCTCAGAACTCATGTAAAAAATATAAAACAAAACCAAAAAGAAAAATAAACAGATGAGATATACTTAAAATCCCCGAGGAGACAGAGACAAGAAAATAAAACTCTAGGGCTCACTTGACCAAGCAGCCTGGCCCATTGGAACTGGGAGGTCCCTTCTTATATTGACCTGAGAGGTCCTTTTTCAAAAAGAAAAAATGGATGGTATCCAAGGAACATAATCTGAGGCTGTCTCTCTTGTACACACACACACACACACACACACACGCACACGCACACACACACGTGCGCGCATGTGCGCATGCATGCGCCTCAGGGGGATAAAGAGACACGCATACATCACACAAATAAAACATAAATCAGTCACATATAAAAAGACGAACTATTCCAACCCACAGCAATGCCTTGAAGAACCCTCCTCTCCCCTCCTTTACAACCCAGTTTCTTGAGCTACAAAACCAGGTTGGTACAACTTATCCCAGGGCACACTCAGAACCATAGCAGTGTTACCACGCTGGCAGCTCCCAACACCCTAGATGCCAGCACCTTCCTCCTAAGTATATGCTCAGACTCACCGAGGGACGCAGGCAGGGCACAAGGGCCTGGACAACATGGCTCAAGGTCAAGAACAACAGCCCACACACCTTCACCCTGACGGTCCCGAGAAGAAACTGGCTGTGGTCCAGTGAAGACTCCAGCAGAGACACCCCCAGTTACCGCATTAAGAGGGACACCCCTCTGCCTGGACATCAAACAACAATGAGAGATGTTGCACAGAACTGACTTTTAAGACAATGCAACCTGGAAGTTCCTCCAGCCTCGGCATAAAAGTAAGGTCACCGTGAACAAGATCTGACTTCTCTTTCTGACGTCAGAATGGATTTATGAACCCTTTTTGACAGATAGGCGCATCACCCCTGCCACTTAACTGTGATTCTTGCTAGCGGGGCAAACCTACGACCCACAGTGAGCCGAGATGGAAAGGCCACACTGCACAGCTGTGCCCCCACAAGGCCCTGCGATGCCCTCAGTCCTCCCATCCATTACCAGCAAATTACAGTAAATTCAAAATATTGATCTGCGAGCCCCTATATGGGAAGAAAGTTACCATCGACTTTTATTGCTTACTGTTGGGTCCAATTCTCTGGAATCAATAAAAGCTACAATGTTCATAAGCTCCTAAGAAGATAGTTAATATAGTGGATATGAGACACCTTTTAGAATCATTATAGACCTATAGAATTCTCCATCAGCACTGTGGCAAGCATCTTCAGGGTTCAAACGCCTTATTTGATTTCAAAGTCTTCTCATTACCCAGGAAAATGCCTTGGGAGAGAAGCGGATAGCGATGCCAGGGAATGAAAACGAAGCAATTAGAAAGCACCCTGCCAGGCAGAACTTTGCTCTTACCTTCCACTCTCTCATTTATTTACACCCAAATCACTGCCCCACCCACAGCGGACCACTAATCACTCCGGACACTTTTTAAATAGCTGTGTTTCAAGTCAGACTTCAGACAAGTTTTGCTGACACTGGATTCCAAGCTCCATCCGAAAAGACCAGTCAATTCAACTGCCCCTAATATAAAAAATCAATATCCTTTTATGAGCTGATTTTTAAGAATCAGACAGTAATTCAAAGGTTCCACTGAAATTACAGACAACCTTAATACAAACAGAAAAAGGCTTTTTTTTTTTTTTTTTTTTTTTTTTTTTTTTTAATAGAACCTAGAAACAGGGCAGGATGCTACCTACTGTCTGACCAGGGACAGAGGTATTACTCTGGTGAGATGAAGCATTTGTATTTACTAAGGATTCCTCGAAGTTTACCCAGCAGTCACCATTCTGAAGGCCTGTTTTAGTATACAAATTTATTGGTAGATGAGCTCAAGGGAGCGCTTGAAAAACTACATGAAGCCAATATCCACAAGTCCACTTTCTTCAAGCTATTGCTCTCTATCTAAATGCAAAAATCGGCACAAAATATACATGCAAAATGGATGCAGGCCATGGAGATTAATGCCTCACATATTCAAATAATCGATAATGTGAACGTAAGCCTCTAATAGTGCTGAAATTTATTGTAAAGAGAAATGGCTCAGTAGCAGAAACAATTGATTTGGATGTATTTCAGTTAGGAAGTAATAGATCCTATTGTGACAGAGTACAGAATCTGACATTTTCAAAAATATTTTTTAAAGATTTATTTTATTTTTTAAGTGTGTGTGTATGTGGTCTCTCTCTCTCTCTCTCTCTCTCTCTCTCTCTCTCTCTCTGTGTGTGTGTGTGTGTGTGTGAGAGAGAGAGAGAGAAAGAGAATGTGGTGTGTGTCTATGTGAGGTGTGTGTGTGTGTGGGCGCGCGCGTGTGTGAGAGTGACGTGTTATGTGGTATGTGTATGCATGTGATGTGTGTATGCGGGATGTGTGTGTACCATGTATATGTGTGTGGTTATGTACATGTGGGTGCAGATGCCCTCAGAACCCAGAAATAGCAGATCCTCTTGGATTTCAGGCAGTTCTAAGGCCCCTCCCCAATGTGGATGCTGGGAAGTAAACTCCAGGTCCTGTGGGAAAGCAGTATGTACCCTTAACTGCTGAGCCAACTCACAAGCGTCAGAACTTAAAGTTTTTTGCTTCCCTGTTCTTTAGTTTTAGTATTTCCTCCAATGCACAGCCGGAAACATGCTGGAATTGGGACCTGTGAGAAAGATGGACACCCTGTCTCCTACTTCACACCTTTATCCTAGCAGGACTAGCAAAAATGGCCATTACTACAGGGCCAGGATGTTTTATATGAGTTCTTACTGGCTTCCTCAAAGCTCCGGCACTATCCTGTAGTATGGTAAGCTTACCAATATTTTCCAAATAGGGAGGCTGAGTCTAGAAAACTAGATGATGATCTGCCCAAGGCACAAAGCATTACATTAAGGACAGTGGAGAGAGGACAAAATTACAGGACAAAATTAACCTCTGTCCTTGAAGAAGCTGTTTTAATGCTACACACTCACTGTGGACATGCTGTCACAAACATTTTCATGTTAAAAAAGAAATCTCCTTTTAAGCAGCTCATTTTCTGTTCTTTGCAGAGAAGGACATCCCTGGTTGGACATCTTCCAAAAGCCCTTCCCACTGACTTCTACCAGTCAGCCTTGAAACTGTTCATCCTAACACGCAACACATGTCAAGATAATCCAGACGCCTTGAGTTTCCCAGAGAATATGAAAACGGAGGCTGCAAACCAGACCTCCATTCATCAGAAACAAGTCTTGGAAACATTGATTACAGATCTGTCAATTTGTTTCCTATTCCTAAAATAAATTTGGGGGAGCTTCACAGTGTGCACTAATGACTTTGAAGTTAACCAAAGAGACTCTAAGCTTAATGGCATCGCATTTGTGACAGTTAATTAGCAGAAGAATATTTCAGTGCGGGGAGGTTTTGCTTTTTTCAAGCATCAAAAGCAATAAAAGGCTCTGGGGTTTTAATTGCTTCTTCCCAAAGACTAACTTCTGGTTCTTTCCCTGCAAAGACACAATCCTCCCTTCAAAGTCAAAATGGTCCCTGGTGATCACCAGGACCCTGACAGGGGTGGACATTGACATCTGAGCTCTCAGGAGATAGCTTACTATTTATTATCCAAACTAGAAAGATTTCTATGCACTAGACCCCGACAGTAGCCACACATGGACACAGCCACCGGCAACACTGGTGGACAGAAGTGTTCACTCTGGTTTCCACAAAACTGCATCTATCAGGCTCTTTGGAATACTTAACCATGGACTGATATACACACTGCACTGAAGAAAGGGTGTGTGCACTTGTGCCTGAACCTCTGGATTGCCTTGGAAGTAATGAAAGAGATCACGGAGTCTGGATCCTTTCCCATAGAACACAGCCGAACACACAATGACGGGACCACATGACACTGCATAAAATTTCACACCAAGCTGAGGAGGGGGGAGGGGTGACAAACTTTGGTGCCAGACAACTCCTGAGCCCTACTGAGGTTGGGGTTCCTACAAGGACACTCAAAACATCTCATTCATTGGACAAGTTGATGAATCTGTACCCACTTTTAAAAAAAAATGTTTCCGTCATTTTAATATTAGCTTTAAAGTATAAAAAGGAAAAAAGAAAAAAAAAAAAAAAAAAAAAAAAAAAAGCAAGCCGAACTGCACTGAGTTTAATTGTGTATCAACCAAAACCCCCAGACTGTGGCTAAACTGGACCGAGAAAGAATCACATGCCGTTGAGAGATACATACACAGATCCTAGATGTTAAACCCTCAGTGCCAGCCCATGCATCCTTGGCCTCATCAGGGTGAGCGTGCTGAAGAGGCAGCAAGGCCCGTGCATCAGTAGACTCAGGAGTCTGAATGGCAAGGTGAGTGCCAGCCTCATTTTTGCCCATGGCTTTGGGCAACTTATGTGCCCTGTCTGTGACTTTCCTTCATCAATGGAAATTACAGTTCACTGTTGTTAGGATTCAATAAAAGAATGCACATAAAACGCCTAGCAATGGGTCTGGCCCATAGCAACCCCTCTCCCTTTGCTATTAGTCTATCTTAAATATGTATGCACATATCTGACACTGCAACCCCAGGATTTTGCCTTTGCAGAATGCCAAGTATTCAGCCACATAATAAGTTATTATGCTGATATATATGTTCCAGCACACCGAAAGGCAGATTAAAAACTAGTAACAAATTTAAATACACTCTAAGCCTACTTCAATGAAAGCTTAGAGAATCTATTCTGTTCTTGTATTATTGATGGGACTCTCAGGTGCTTTCCAAATAGCTCTATTTAAACCAAAATGGATTATCTACGCACTTGAAATTGCCATTTATCATGAAGCATGAAGACCACCTCTAAATGAAAAGCAAACTTCTTAAAGGGCTCCAATACTATCCAAATGCATGCTACACACACCAGCACAGGTCCCAATCATTCCTCAGTCACATATTTTAAGCAGCCTTTATTTTCTAAATCTCATGTAGTTTTCATTAAATTACAAGGGAAAAAGGTTACTGCTTACTATGCCCAGGAACTATATGCTAGAGCCCTTGTGTTTGATGCTGCATTTTTCTGAGGCCACCTTTCATCAATAAGTAACAGTGTTGCTTTAACTAAAAGTGTGGAAAATTCTGATTGAATTTTCCACTTCAAAGTACACAAAATCATTTCATCTAACATGCTGTGTTGGAAAATCTATGCTCCATTCTGACCTCCCGTTGCAGCCCATTTCGAGTACTGGTGATACCCATATCACCCTGCATGGCGGGCGAAGTCGAGTAAACATATTGGCTGCAAAATGTTTTGAAAAACCCCTACTCCACATAGATCCCAGCCCCTGTCAAAAATCACAAACATGTTTGCACTGTGTGAAAGCATGACAAAGCTCTAAGAGAAATTCCCTCAATAAATAAAAGCAGCTACTTGCAGAACACACCACCTAAGCGAGACTATCCGAGGCTTGCAGTAAGAGGCAAGGGATGGCAAGACTCAGCCCCAATGATACACCCAGAGGTGGATAACAGAAGACATTGTTAACTGCGCCCTTCTTTAACTCAAGGTTAAAACAGAAAGTAGGTGTATTACCACAGATCGAGATGAGGAGCGGTACATGGCACTATGGCCTTGGTCCACATAGAAAGGAAGGTAATATATTGGTTGACTTGTCCTTTGCTTTGCAGTCTAGGCACTTTGTTGTCTTTTTGGGGGGCTGGGATATATGACAGCTACTCGGCTTGTTTTCCTCAACTGGAAACTAGTACAGTCCTTGAATAAGTTAGGCACACTATAGTACAGAGCATTATTAGCCCATCGGTCAAGCAGGAATACCTAAGTAATGTTGTAACCAGAGTGGTTTCCAGGTTCTCTCACGCCCAGGCTTCCTGGTCCTCACTGGATACAGTGAGAAAGATGCATTTCAGGTTCATGGAATGACCACCTAATTGGGAGTTTTTCATGTTCCCTGAAATAAAAGGCATAGAATCCATTGAATTTCGCATTTTTTTTTTTTTTTTTACAAACTATGTTTGGAACTTCCACTGTTATCTGATGAGAAAAAAAATTAAAGTCTCTTGTGAAAGCATTGTGTCCAAGTAAGATCTCCCCAAGACTATCATCATTATTAGTCCCGACCTGCTGGGAGCAAGGGCATAATCTGCAGGACTTCCCTAATAACTGGGACCTCATAACATCAGGCTGGTGACAAATGCTGTTCACAATTCTCTCTCCCCCCCCCCTCTCTCTCTCTCTCTCTCCCCCCCTGGTTTAACTGAGACCTACTGACAGTATAACGCTAGAATAATAATGAAGACAAGCCAGTAAGATCAAAAACACCGATGATAGCTTCTGTTGGAGAGGATGGGAAGAAAGGAGAACACTCCTCCACTGCTGGTGGGAGTGAGAAGTTGTACAGCCACTCTGGAAATTGATACGGTGGTTTCTCACAAAATTGGGAATCAATCTACTTCACGACCTGGCTATACCAGTCTTGGGCATGTCCCCAAAGGATGCTCAATCACACCACAAGGGCACTTGCTCAAATATGTTCACAGCGGCATTATTCCTAATAACTAGAACCTGGGAACAACCCAGAGACCCTTCAACCAAAGAATGGATAAAACAAATGTAGTGTATTTATACAGTGCACAGTGGAGTATTACTCAGCTATTAAAAAACAAAACAAAACAAACAAACATAAAAAACAAGGACATCATGAAATTTGCAGGCAAATGGATGAAACTAGAAAAAATCATCCTGAGTGAGGTAACTCAGACCCATAAGAACAAACATGGTATGTACTCACTCATAATGGATATGAGCTGTTAAGTAAAGCATAGCCAGACTACACTGCATAACCCCAGAGAAACTAGGTGACAAGGAGGGCCCAAAGAGAAATGTATGGATTGCCCTGGGAAGGGTTACAGAAGAGGTCTCTTGGGTAAGGGGGGTGGTATATGAGGCATAAGATAAGGCAGGTTAGGAAAAGGACAGGGGAAGAGAGTAATGAAAGAGAGGTCTTGATTGGGGGGGGGGGGGGAGGCATTTCAGGGGTAGGGAGAAGCCTGGTGCCAGGTAAACTCCCAGGAATCCACAAAGATGAACTCAGCTAAGACTCCTAGCAATAGTGGAGAGGCTATCTGAACTGGTCATCTCCTGCAATCAGATTGGAGATTACCCTAATCGTCATCTGAGAGCCTTCATTCGGTAACTGATGGAAACAAATGCAGAGATCCACAGCCAAGCACTGGGATAAATTCCAGAAATCCTGTTGAAGAACGGGAAGAAAGATTGTAGGAGCAGGTGGGGTTGGGGTCAAGATCCTCACAAGGGAACCCGGAAAAACAACTAATATGTGTTCATAGGAGCTCACAGAGCATGATCTAACAGTTAGGGAGCCTGCATGGGACAGGCCTAGGCCCTCTACATATGTGTGACACTTGGGTAGCTTGGTAAAAACGTGTGGGACTCCTAGCTGTGGGATCAGGGCCTGTCCCTAATGCCTGAGATGGCTTTTGGGAACCTATTCCCCATAGTGGGCTGCCTCACCCAGGAGGAGCTTAGTCCTATGTCAACTGGGCATGCTTGCTTTGTTGACACCTATGGGAGGGCTTCTCCTTTCTGAACAGAAACAGAGCAGTTGACGGGGACTGGGACAGAAGGGAGATGAGAGGATGGGACGGGGGGGGGGGGGGATGCAGCTGCGATGCACAATAAAAAAATTAATTAATAAAAAATTCAAAACAAGACGACCAGCCAGATTAATGCCACACTATGTATTTCCTAGTATGTTTAGTAACTTTAAATATAGTCTTGAATCTCACAATGAGGAAAGGTGGCCTATGCTGTAATTCAGCAAGGTGTTTGTTTATATACGACTTACAAGATTGCAGCAACAAATCCAAACGAAGACAGAAAACAAGGGCCACCGAAACAAAGGCTTGTGCAACCAGTGATCAACGCTGTAAAGAAACAAATTCAAAACACACAAATGCATGACCACCATGAAGGGTCTACAGTTCATGTGGAAGAAAAAACACAGTGAACATAGACTACTCCCAGTCCAGTGTGTTTCTACCAGTGACAGGGAAAGAGAACTGTGTTCTATTTATCAATGGCCAAGGCTTGTCTTTCTCCTCCCTCCTCTACTAGCATATTTCCTCTTTCTAAGACTTCTATTGTGATGTGGACAATTACAGCAGGCCATTACTCATAGCAATATGACCAAAGAATAGAAGAAAAGTTCAAAAGGAAACAAATAAGCTTGACTGGTTCCTCCTTGCACCAACCATGGCCAAGTCTTCTTCCTGTCACACTCCACCATGGTTGCAAGTGGTCATGGGCCTTTTCTGTCCTTTAAAGAGGCTCATTAATACTCAAAAAATGTTTACGACCCTAGTTTAAATGCTATTGTTTTGTTTTAAGATGGGGGTCTCACTGTGATGCCCATGGTCTAGGTGTTATCCTACGAGACTGAAAAACAACTAGGACAGAGGGGCAAATAAATACGTGACAATGTGAATGAAGACAATTTCTGCAGAGAGAACTAAAAATATGAACAAAACCAGAAAAGCTAGAATTCAAAATACAACAGAATGAGATGGGCGTATTCATTGGAAGAGCAGTGCCAAAATAAAAACAGTACAAACCACAAAAACGAAATTGACAAGAGTACAAAGAAAAACCAAGACAAGAGTTTCAAGGGTCTGTGGGACAAATCATACTGTCCAATCTATGCCTAGTTGGAATTCCAGAAGAGAAACAAGCCAGTAGACCATGGCCAATGTGTGCCAAAGCTCAGTAAAAGCCACCAGTCCACACAAGAGGCACAATGAAGCCCAGGCAGGACCCAGACAAAGAAAACCCTATTTAGCCAGTTTAGTCAAATTGCTTTTTCACATAGGAGGTACGTCAAAATGTGGGAGGTAATGGGGACTGGATGTTTACTAAAGTTACACACATGTCATTCTCCCCTACCCCTTCACCCCACCCATATACACATTACACTCATGCTTCAAAAACATGCTGCACAGGCTGCTGTGTACTTAGAGGCAGGAGGACTATGGGTTTGAGACTAACTTGGGTTACACTACCAGTAGTTCCAGGTCCACTGACATACATGATGAGACCCCATGTCAACAATACTAAAATGAATGATCTGGCAGAAGACTTGTCAAGACACTGAATCAAACAGAGATCAGCAGGCTGGCCTCTGAGCAGTGGCCAACAAAGGCCTCTGAGCTGAGCAGCTGCTCCCCCTAGAGCGGCTGGGAAATGCTCCTTCCACAACTCTATCAGAATCCACAGAAGCAAGACAAGACCCAGCCAGTCTCGCCTGGCCACACACCTGAGTCCATTTTCAAAGCTGCCTGTCTGTCACGTTCTGAAGTGCTTTTCTTTTTGAGTCTGGGATGGGTGGACAGACAGCACAGGGCACAAGGCATAGAAAAAGACATAGAAAAAAAAATTCCCTTAAGAACAAGAACAGTTGGGAAGTAACAATTTACTAGACCTTTATCAGTCACATAAATAAATAAAGAACACAGTACAACCATAGCTCTTCGAACAGCCAACAGCAAGCATTGGCGGGGCAAGTTAGTAACTAGGTGGGAACTGGTTTGGATGCTACAGGTCAGGGTCAATTAGAGAAATCACACTCTTGCATTAGGAATGAAGCATCCTCAATGAAGGAATCTTTCCTCTATGACTTTCATCATAGCATTCAAGTGAACTCAACGTAGAAATCCCAATGATTGGAATATTAAAAGCCACAATAGTTATCATCTTTGTACTTGTTCTTTAGTGTAACTTGTAACCCAATTGCAGCCTTTCCCTTAAACACAAAGGGAAGAAAAGCAACTGCCATTTTATTGGGTAATAAATTAGGATGAGGCTACTTACATTCCTAATTAAATATATTTATTGGACACTCTGTGATGATCTCATACACGTATATAATGTGTGGTGGTCAAAGCTAGGTAATTAGCATCTCCTCCTTAAACATTTGTCATTTGCTTATGTTGGAATGCCTTTTTCTGATTTCTTTGTGAAACAAGTAATAAAATCTCATAAACTACAGCTGATTTACTGTGTTGTCGAACATTAGAACATATGCCTCCTATCTAACATTATTATGGTAGCTATTATCTACAAGCCACAGCATGAAAACACAAAGACTTCGAAAAAGACAGGAGAAATTTCAAGCATCCTCACAACTGCTAAGAGAAAGTGCTGGGTACTGGCAATCCTATTCCTTTTCTCTGGGTGTGGGTTACAGGGTTATCATCGGTTTGTGGTTAGCAGTGTTTGTGTTCTAGATGAATATTACTTGGCAGAAACAACATCTATGGAAGAGTATCAAACTTGAAGTGTGTGTGTGTGTGTGTGTATTGAGAGAGAGAGAGAGAGAGAGAGAGAGAGAGAGAGAGAGAGAGAGAGAGAGAGAAAGCTGACTGCACTCACCATCAAGTATAACCACTAAGTCCCCAGACCCAGCTACAGAAAGGATGCTCAGTATGTATTAGTGGAGTTGAATTCCAAAAAATGTTTTTCAATTCATCATTTTGAAGGGCTCTAGTACTGTGTTTATATCTGCCTCATGGAAAGCAAGTGGAATCCACTTTCCAGAGAGTTATCTGAATGGGTTAAGTGAGACAGTAAGTTAGAAAACACTGAGGTGAATTCATGGTGCTTTCCTTCTCTACCTATGTCCCAATGGCTCCTACCCTTTGTTATAATAGCTTTGTGAATGTCGGCCAGCAAGATGGTTGGGGATGGAAGGTAAAACTGGTTGTCATATAAGCCTGATGACCAGAGTTTGATTGCCAGGACGTAATAAAAAGCCAGATGCCATGGCACGTATCTGTAGTCCTAGGACTCCTAAACTGACATAAGAGGCAGAGTGAGGAAAATGGTCTGGAAGCTCACGAGCTAGTTAACACAGAGTATGAAGTGCAGCAGGGTGAAGAAGACATCTTTTCACAAGGTGGAAGGTGAGAGCCGACCCCTGAGAAACCGTTCTCTGACCTCCACACATTTACCATGGTGTCAGGACCCATGAAAAGGAGTCCATTTCATTTTGACTAATGGCCAGAGTTTAAAAACATCCTTATGTCCTTAAGTCTATAGAGCAGTGGCTACAAGATATTCTGGCCTTGGCAGGGGATGTCTCTTACCTATGTAACAATAGGTTTCGGCCCAGGTGCTTTTACTCTCCATCTGAAGGCCTGATGGCAGATGTGGCTACCAAATACCTGGAGGATTAAGGGAGGTAAAGCTCTTTGCCCCTTATATATGATAATAGAAGTCTTCTGCCATTCTCCCACTATTGGTTGAATACATAAGATGGCGTAAGAATAAACTAAGGGCATTCAGTATGGATTGAACCTGCCCTCCTGGCAATGGTCTTGTGTCTCAACCCCTTTTTAAGCTAATCTATCAATCATCCACACTAACCTACCCTACCCTACTCACGCACGAACCCGGGAATGCTCGGCTGGCTTCCACTGCAGCCCCACAAAGACAGACAGCCCCAGACACCATGGTGCCTTTGCCTCTCCCAATTATAATAAAGGGAGGAATTAGAATTTAAAGTGGTTGTACTTTAATAGTCCATTGTTAGAAGGACCCTGTTAGGAGTCAAAATTGACCAAGTGTCTATGAGGTATTTGTAAATAACTCAGGAAAAGAAATTTGGCTTATAAGATTCTGGGCTTTGTTTGTTTGTTTGTCTTTTTTTTTTTTTTTTTTTTTTTTTTTGTAACCTGTCCTGGAACTAGCTCTGGAGACCAGGCTGGCCTCGAACTCAGAGATCCTCCTCAGCTTCCCGAGTGCTGGGATTAAAGGCATTCGTCACCAATGCCCAGCTAGATTCTGGGCTTCTTTTTTTCTTAAATGAGCTCTCTCTCTCTCTCTCTCTCTCTCTCTCTCTCTCTCTCTCTCTCTCTCTCTCTCTCTCTCTGTGTGTGTGTGTGTGTGTGTGTGTGTGTGTGTGTTTCTTTTTATATGTATACCATGTATGTGCCCATGGAGGTCAGAACTGGAATTACAGGTGAATGTGAGTCCCCTGCTAAGGATTCTGGGAAGCAAGCCCAGGTCCTCTTGGAGAGCACTAAGTACTCTTAATCCCTGAGTCATTTCTGCACTCCTAGGGCTCCTTTTTCCTTGTCTCTCTTGCTTTTTTCCCCCTAGGCAGCATCTTGCTAAGTGGCATAGGCTGTCCTGGGTCTTACAATTCTGCTTCCACCTTTTCAGTTCTGGAATTCAAGCAGACATGTGCCACCAGGAATGGATTTAAACAAACAAAACATACATGATGGGCATGTTCCTTTTGTCACACGATAGTAACACATGCTACTATATGGAGATGGACACATACAACTATAGTATCACAGATGTAAACCACACACATGTGTATATCATGTCATATACCTTAACAATATACTGTGAACATTAACTCTGCTTTAAATATGTAATATGTTCACATGTATAAAGAGATAAAATTATGTTTAAGGGAAACATATTAAACCTCTCCCCTTTCATTCTTATTTGATCAGATCTTCCTCATAAAAAAAAGAGTATCTGCTTTCTCTCATAGCTCCGTAGCTACCATGGCCCAAGTGAACTTAGTTTGTCCACTCAGTTAACTTCTGAAAGCCATATGGGTTATTTCTAATATTTTTTATATTAAAGTTACATTGTAATGAATTTATCTCTTCTTTGACTCATTTCACAGGGAAGCTGGTGTATCTGATAGTTACTCTCCCTCCCCCAAAAGCCCGTGTGTCCAATGGTACATGTGTATGTACTTCAGGCTAACTCACTGCTATCAGCAATGCTAGGAAAAAAGGGAAGGAAGGGAGGAAGGGGAAGGAAGGAAGGAAGGAACGAACAAAGGAAGGAAGGAAGGAACAAAGGAAGGAAGGGAGAGAGAGCAATTTCCCCAAAAACATTATTAAATTTTTAGATTTCTTAGAATATCTTATGGCATATTTTAATTTACTTCTGAGGGCAGTTGAGATTTACTTCTTATGTGTGAAGCCATTTTTTGATATTGGCTTTATTTTGCATGTGGATATGTACATGTGTATACTCAAATACATATATGTGTATGTGAAGGGGGGATTGTGTGTGTAGCAAACAAAGGTAGGGTGTTCCCCAGGAGCTGCCTTTCGTGTGTGTGTGTGTGTGTGTGTGTGAGAGAGAGAGAGAGAGAGAGAGAAAGAGAGAGAGAGAGAGAGAGAGAGAGAGAGAGAGAGAGAGAGAGAGATTTACTAAGGTCTCCTATTAGGATCTGGGGCATATTGATTGGTCTAGGCTGATTGGCAATTGAGTTCAGAAATTTTCTTCTCTCTCTCTCCCCCCCTAATAATGAGATTACAAATGTGTATCACCATACTGGCTTTTTTGTCCCCTTTGCTTTGGAGCCTGTCCTGGGAACTTGATCTGCAGACCAGGCTGGCCTCAAACTCACATAGATCCTCTTGCCTCTGCCTCCCGAGTGCTGGGATCAAAGCGTGCACCACCAACGCCCAGCTTCATTATATGTTGTTGTTATTTCTAGTGTTCTATGTGTGTGAGCTGTTTGTAGCATATGTATATGGTGTATTCATACTCATGTGCATGGGTACACATGACTGTGTGTATATACGAAGGAGGGCAGAGGATGGCAAATGTCTCATTCTATTAGTCTCCACTTCCTTCCTTTGAGCCAGTGTCTCTCACTGGCCTGGGCATTAGGATGGCCCCAGTGATCTTCCTGTCTCTGCCCCACACAGAGCTGGGATCACAGGGGCATGCATCCAAGCCAGATTTTCATGTGCATTCAACTCAGATCCTTATGCTAACCTACGTGTGTGTGTGTGTGTGTGTGTGTGTGTGTGTGTGTGTGTGTGTATGTGTATGTGTCACATATATATATCATCTCTCCAGCCCCACATCTGGCTTCTTACATTGGTGCTGGGGAAGCAAACTTGGTCTTTGCACTTTTCTGAGAATCATATACCTATGATAATTGCTCTTCATCAGTGGAACTGTTGTGATTATGAATTTCTTTTTAAAAGGATTCTTCTAGAAACTCTATAAACTGGGATAGGCATACGTGGGAACTCTATGAGGAATAGAGAGTTTTCTGGATGCCTTGTGGCATTGCCTAGGTCTGCATCAGAAGAGCTCTATCTATGTTAAAGGATTTCAGGGGCACATGAAATAAAAGAAAGATATAGCAAGCGCTTGCTTTTGAATTCTGAGAAGCCTTTCTCTCTGTATATGACATGCCTGGGAAGATGTCAAGACATAGAATGATGGCTGAAGACAGAAACCACCCCCTAGGAGCCCCCTCTCTTGGGTATCCAGGGCAGGTTGTTGAAATTATGCAGCGAATCCCTGCTGAATCATTTCCTACAGGTTTCCGAGGCAGGCAGAAGACATTCAAAATGGAACTTGATACTGACTCTGGACACAGAAGGATCTGGTCACCTGGGAAGTGGGAAAACATTCTCCTTGTATTGTGGCTTTGCCATGTAAACTGCCAAAGATGTCCTAGGAGTTGAAGCTGCACGTCAGAGACAGTTGTACCATAGATTTGAAGAAAGACCAGAGGAGAGATGAAAATGCTATCTAACTGACCATTGCCATGGTGGGCATCTCTACTGGATCTGGTGATTTGTATCTAACCAATGCTGGACGCACCAACTGGCTAACCCTCTGATAACTGGGGGGCCTCCCAGCTCACCAAACAGTTCTGTTTTCCCCTCTCAAGTTCTCACTCTGAGAATGGAAGGGACGGACTGAGGAACAAAGAGCAGGCAGTCCTGCTCTTTTCACTTTTAAAGCCCTGTCTTTTACAGGTGCAGCTTAATAAGCTACTGAGCAGAGAAAAGACCAGGGTTTGGTTTCCTGTGTTTTTCAGAGGTGCCTGTCACCTTGTTTCATGATCTGGATGCTGTTAGCATATGATTGTTCAGTTTGTTGAAATTCCTCAAGCTATATCCTAAGGAAACTACATTATATTTTAGTCAGAGTTTGGTATACATATATATGCTCTGGGAAAAAAGTCAGTCTTTATGGGGGAGGAGGAATATAGTTGTTACAGTTACTGCCAAGAGGGCACCATTATACAAATCCTCAGAGCCTCTCTTCACTGGCTAGTAATGGTCATTAGAAGTCATCAAGGTAGATAAGAACAGGGACGCAGGGGCGGGAGAGATGGCTTAGTAGTTAAAAGCATTTGTTGCTCTTACAGAGGACCCAGGTTCAGTTCCTGCACCCACATGGCAGCTCATCTGTAACTTCAGTTCCAGGGAATCAAACACACAGGGTAATATGTGTGTATGTATATATGTAGTATGTATGTAAATGTATATGTGTATACACACATTTAGGCATATGCTCATGAATATCATTATATGTTTCTTAAGGGAAAATAAAAAGGACTCTAGCTTGGCCCTTGAGTAGGCATACAAACATAGACTATTAGAAGTCTACTGTACTATCTATGTATTAGTCCTCAACGATCATAATATCTTAAACCCCTATTTTACAGAATAGGTAGAAAAATCCAAGAAAAAAAATAAACAATGTTCATCTAAAGTGATGGTTAATATTGCTTATCAACTTGATAGGATCTAAAATTATAATGAGATAAGTCTTCAGGCATGTCAGTGTAGAACTGTCTATATTTCATTAATTAAAGCGGGATTACCCACCCTAAGTGAGGATAGATGGCCTCTCAAGGGCTGGTGTGCTGAACTGCATTGAAATGAGGAAGTGGGTCCCGGACTGCAGATGCAGAATCACTAACCACCTGGCCACAGTTCTGCTGCTGAGTCTTCTCTGCCATGAGGGACTATGTGCCCTCAAACTGTAAGCCAGAATGAACCCTTCCTTCCCCCGAGTTCCTTGTCTGGTGTTTTGTCACGGCAGTAAGAACAGTAACTAATTCACCTAATAACCCTGGTAATAGCAAATCCAATTTAAAGGGATTGTTACAATCTAGTATTAACTGCTTCAACCACGAGGTCATTAGCTCCTCAGACTCTCAAAGGTAACCTGATGAGACTAGACTGGCTGCTTCCGTCTCAGTTTTGTGAATGAGAAAACTCAAGCTAACGCAGAGCGATTAAATAATTGGCTGCAGGTCACAGTTATTAAGTCTCAGAAATGAGATTCCTGCTCATTTTAGTGGGGACCAGAGATCACTGATAGATGGCAGATGTGGAAACATACAAACAGAAACTAGAAACTCCCTCAAAGAATTCTATTAGAAATTTATGAGCCCTAAAGTCCAGTATTTTAAAAAAAACTTCCCATAGTGCAACATTTTATGTTAAAAAAAAAAAAAAGAAAGAAAGAAAGAAAGAAAAGAAAACCTCAGAATAATTATGGCAACCAATTTCCTATCCTATCTCCATCTTTCCATTTCCTTAAATATAGTAACAAGTATTGCATGCTCCAAAGAAGAAAAAAAAACTGTTCTTTAACACTTGAAATTCCTGGGACTAAGATGTGTTAATTACTGTCTAGAAGCTTCATAATGTAGATAATTTAAAGCCTAGCCTCTTGATGCTTAAAAAAAAAAAAAAAAAATCCTATTTTCTTTTGATATGACAGAAAGAATCACAATCCTATCATTTCCCACTGTTTATTTACACCATCTCGGTAACTATGAATAACTATCAATTCTAGTTCCCTCTGAACAGGGGGTTTCTAAGGTCTCCGGGATGTTTACTCTTCAGGTAGGTAAGAATGAAAAGGAATCAATCCTAAAAGGTTTACCCTAAGTAAGAAGAGAAGACCATCTGCTCTCAGATAGCTTGGGGCTGATGTTCCCAGCAGGGGAGCCCAAGTTTTGTAAACCTCATATAAATTGCTGAGAATTCATATAAAGGATTTCCAAGCCTTACAGCAGGTTCACATGATGTATGGATGTATCTTCACCGGCAGGCAGGTTCAGGTTGCCAGTATCTGTGTGCTGACTGGGGTACTTTGGGGTAGTTTTCTAAGAAAGGTTACAAAGTTTCAACACTTTCTGGCCTGTCTCCCACCATTTGCTCTCACCTGCTTCAATTTTCAATACAGGTTTTATGAACCTATTTATTCTGGATCAGCAAAGCCTCCGATGTAAAATGACAGCTCGTGGAAAATAAATCTTCATCATCCTTTTGTGCTGAAATGCCAGGGGATTTGAAAGCTAATCCC
The DNA here is from genome assembly GCF_943737965.1 of Phodopus roborovskii. Classification (NCBI taxonomy): domain Eukaryota; kingdom Metazoa; phylum Chordata; class Mammalia; order Rodentia; family Cricetidae; genus Phodopus; species Phodopus roborovskii. The sequence continues at coordinate 100,874 of NW_026125034.1, forward strand.
CCGTGGGCCGCCCGCCTCTTGTGCCCACTAGATCGTGTCCCCGATGCTCCCGTATCAAATTGATTTTTATTTAACAGAAGCCTTTAGCAGCTCCCACAAACAACAGCTCTGTAATCTTTGAACTATTATTCCTACCGGCCGTTTTCTGCAGCATCCTTTGTTCATGCGCCATGTTAACAGCCTTCCAACTGGGGAACGGATGGACAGGTAAGCATATATTCTCAAAGCGGAAGATGCTTCTAGTGGCCCAGTGGGCAGACTAAGCCTATATGGAGACAATCACTGGTCTTTGATTTCCCTTGCATTCCTTATTTTTATTCAAATAAAAACAGATTTAAAAGCTTATTTTCCTGTGCCCAAAGCACAAAAAGGCTTTCTAAGTTCTCAGGCAATGCAAAAAAATCTAGGCTGGGGGTTGGGGGTGGGGTTTCTTTGAGCAGAAATAGGGCTTCCTATTTTCAGGTCTATATTTTCCCAATAGTATGGAAATCACTTCTCTTTTTAAAACAGCAGAAGTCCACCTAACAGTAAGTCTGTAAGATGCTGTGATGAGTAAAGAATGAAGTGATTCATAGAGGGATTTTAGAATTGAGACCTGCCAGTCAAAAATCCCTATACACGGCAAAATGGATAGTTTTAAGTCGGCTTGATGGAGAAGAAAGTCAATCTCATACACTGATTAAGAGAAGATCTTATGTGCTCTCATCATGTCAAAGAGAACACTTGGGACAAAGAGGCTCAAGGTAAATGACTACCCAAGGCCACAGAGTCGGCTTGTTACAAAGTCTATAGTACAACCAAGTCCAGTGTTTTGTTTTTGTTTTGTACCACACCTCTCTGTGAATGGGAAGTGTTCTACCTGGCTAAACTTCTTCCCTAATTGTACAAGGTAGACACTCACACTAGAATCAATAATCTCAAAAGACCTGACATTAGGTTTACCACATTTTGTTCCTCACCCCTCGAACACAGAAGCCTGCAACTTTCTAAGAATTCTTTGTAACGACTGGCTCACCCAGTTAAAAATGGCACAGTGCAGATTAGAATCAGGCATACTTTCAATAAAAGGTTACTGGCTATATGGATGCACGTTTCTGTTTCCTATTTATTGTCCAAGGGATTCATCCACGGAGCAAACAGTGGCTTTCCCCAAATCTCCCCTTAATAATTAGGGAAAAAATGTAGGCACTTCTCAGATCTCCACTTCGGCAATGTTTTGGAAAGGGAAGGACCTGACCTTTCAAGTCTATTCAGTAACATGGATGAACCAATTCACACAGCACATTAAGGCAGCAGGCATCTTCATTGCAGTTTAATGAGCTCCTCTGAAAGTTCCTGCAGATAAGAAGCTAGATTCTTACCCTAAATGGGATAACAAAAAGCCTTTCTCTTTCTTTTCTTTTTTGCCACAAATAGAAAATTAGCTCTGAACACACTGCATGTGAGACATGGTACCTCTCAAAATGCTAAAAAGAGAGAAATGGACACCAGACTAAAAACAGAACAAGTGTACATACCAAGTTGTGTCCTTAAAACACCATGGACCAAGAAGTGTGTGTAGCAGGATGTGCTTAATTCACACAGTATTCTAGCTACATTAATTATAGCACGTAGGTGGGTATAAGAACAGTGTGCTGTATTCTAACCTGCCATCTACAGTAGGAAAATACACTTTAAAAATTACTTGTGTGTGTGTGTGTGTGTGTGTGTGTGTGTGTGTGTGTGTGTGTGTGTGTAAGTGCATGTATGTGCTAGTGTCCTGAGAGGCCCTGATGCTGTCACATCCCCTGGTGCTGGAGTGATGGGCTGTTTTGGGTGTTTCATATGTGTCCTAGGAACCATCCTTTGGAAGAGCAACAAAGGCTCTTAATCGCTGAGCCATCTTTCCATCCATGACAACACACTTCTTACACAGGGCTTTCTTAAAGTTACCCTATTTTTCTTCTACATAGCAGCAGGTTGCTAAGTTATGTGGGACTTGGGGAGCATTCTAGACTCTTAATAACATGGTAAAGGGCCATGGCATCTATGTCCACTTTGAAGAAATTTTAGCATAAGCAATGCAGTGTTACTAACGGATTAAAAACGATAGCTTTTACAAAGTCGGCAGCTCTGATTAGAGTTTTCTTGCTCAGAGTGGTTGGCCAATATTATGTTGAAGATGCCTACGTCTTAGTCAATACCACACATCTGGCATACTACAGGGGGTTTCACTGGTGAAATGAAAGTTGATAAGGTATATGCTTAAGACAGGCTTTTTGTTATTCAAATTAGCGATGTTTAAATAAACATGTAAATGGGCAAAAATTAATGTAGAAAGCATAAGACTCCAGGAGCTCTGTGACTTTCCCCCTCAGATATGAACCTGAGGTTCTGTTGTAAATGACCTTAGGTCCAACAAGTGAGGGAAGAAGATCCCATGTGACACTCGCTACAGGGCCTGCATGTGACACCCATAAAGAGCCCTGTGTGTGACAGCCACTGCACAGGTAAGGGAATCTGATCCTAGAAAGCTGACACGTTGACCCTGAGCTAACCTTTACAAAGCAGATTTGAGTGGAGTGCTTTAAAAGGCCAGCTGAACAGCTGAAACCGCCCTGAGTCCCAGGACAGTCTGTGATGGTCCCCTCCCCTGCTGTCCCTCCCCCTGCTGTCCTCCCCTGCTGTCCTCCCCTGCCGTCCTGTAAATGTGAGTTCAATAGAAGCCTATGTGCATTAAGTAGAACTCCAGCCACTCAAGTTGCTGCCTTGAGCAAATCCTCACCCCAAGTCTCAGCCACTTCCTGTGGCCCCTGCTATGTGGCAGAGACCTGAGCAATACCTTCTAGAGCATTATAATACCCCCCCCAACACACACACACACACACACACACACACACACACACACACACACACCCACCTCAGGAGAGCCATGCTGAGAGCCAGGGCAGGCTGAAGCCCAGGCAGCCCCAGAAAAGAGAAATTCACTCACCAGGCAGAGAGTTCACAGTTCTGACAACTTCTCACATTGGAGACCTTCATATGCACAGCCCTGGCTTTTGTATAAACTTTTCTATAACTTTCTAAGACCAACATACAGGGAAAAGAGAGAGGTGCTAACATAGATATTTATTTTTAATCTTTCCAGCTCTGGACAAACTTGTAAATAAACCCATCTCCATTATCTGGTTCCCATCTCCCACTTTCCTTTTGGCACAGTGATGAGCTGAGCGGGAGACTTCACATTCCAGTTTGTGCTAACAGGTGGGCTTAAGACCTCAATATACACATTCTAACGACAGTGCTGAGGCCAGCCAGCCCATGCGCAGTACATTTTCAGGGTTTGCAGATGGTCATTGTTTTCTTCTGGGCAGAGTGGTCCACGGAGCACCCAACAGGCTGTGGTGGTTTGAGTAAGAATGAATGCAAACACTCTTGTGTTTGAATGCCTGACCCAGAGAGTGGCACTATTAGGAGGTGTGGCCTTGCTGGAGTAGGTGTGGCCTTGTTGGAGGAAGTGTGTCCGTCCCTTTGGAGAATGGGATTTGAAGTCTCATATGCTCAAGCTTCCCCCATTGTGGGACAAAGTTGCTTCTGTTGCACTATGCAGGGCTCGAGCTCCTTCTCTAGCACCCTGTCTGAAGCAGAACTATTTCATCGGGACTACCAGCTCACAAATAATCACACTGAGACTTATGAAAGCTTGGGCCTTAGCAGAGGCTTGTTCTCAACTAGCTCTTATAACTTAAATTAACCTATTTTTATTAATCTCTTTTCTGCTGTGTGTCTTATTGGCAACAATGCTTTCTTCCTCTCCGAGTCCTTTTTGTCCCCATTAGTCCTGCCTAACCTTTTCCTGCCTAGCTATTGGCTCTTTATTAAACCATTCACAGTGGCACATCTTCCACACAATATAAAGAAATATTCTCTATCATGTGTCTGCCCACCATGAAAATAATGGACTAAACCTTGAAAACTGCAAGCCAGCCCCAATGAAATGTTTTCCTTTATAAAAGTGTCCCTTCACAGCACCAGAAGCCCTAACTAAGACAGGCTGCCATTTCATCCCTGCTGTATTAGACTATACTTTGAACTCTCAGGTAAAATAAATCCTTTTCCTTTAAGTCATTTCATTACAGCAACAAGAATAGAAACTTAGACAAAACCCATGCCCTCAAATTATAGCAAAAACAATTTTTCTTCCCTTCAATAGCATAAGCTGGGCATTATTATTAAAGGTGGGAAAAATAACTAACACAACACACAGAAAACAAGGACAGGTGGTACTCAAAACTGTAACACACACACACACACACACACACACACACACACACACACACACACACACACACATGGCCCAGAGACAGATATTGAGGCTTAAGCTAAAGATCAGGGAGGCAAAGTAACCAAGCTACCAGAGAGCTCTTACCTCTAACAGGGCATTCCTATTCTCAATGGGGCTGGAGAATGAACGCCTCCTCCTACTAAGATCTTACTTCTGTTTTTATACCTCCCTAATGATGAGATTAAAGACATGTGATCCCAGGTGCTGAGATCATCTTTGTGTGAGCTGTTTCTCTTTAGGAATGGATCAATCTTATGCAGATCTGGGTGGCCTTGAACTCTCAGTGATTGGTCTACCTCTTAATCCTGAGTCCTAGGATCAAAAGTGTATGCCACCACCTCCTAGCTTCTACAGCTTGTGGCTGACTTTGCTTTCTGAATCATCAGGCAAACTTTAATAAATCATAAACAATGTAACACTACACAGGACTAACTCATTTCCTAAGCTTTGGGCACTTCTGTCTGACAAGGGAAAACTAATGTTGAGTGGCCACATGGTGGCACTCTAACTGGGCATCTCTTCCCAGCTCTGAGTTCAGTGACATCACACAGGTAGGTCCTTGACATTGGCCATGATTGAGAGGGCACAGTGCTAGGGAAAAAAAAAAAAAAAACCAGTTGATGCTACAAGTCACTGGTTTGGTTGGGGTTCAGGGCTGGCTGTTAACCGTTCATTAGAACACCATTGGTGTGCATGATGTTAAATAGAGAAGACTTCCCGTCCTCTACATATAACACTTCACAACCACACTATCACAGAGGGACCACACCGTCATGCACATTGGCCGCCCAAGGCGACAGGACACACTCACTTTTGAAGCAGCTGGGTCCACTAGTCTCTGGCGATGTCGAGCTGAGTTGAAATGGCTCTTCGGAGGCTGCCCTTCCTGACAGTGAATGGAAGATGGGAAATGAACGAGAGGCAGGGAGGGGAAAAGTGGGCATGGGATGATGGGAGAATGGCCAGAAAAGGAGAGGACAGCGTTTAACGGTACTGTACTTTGTTTAAGCCAAATATCCATTAAACACACACACACACACACACACACACACACACACACACACACACAAACCATGTTCACCCCCACAAAAATCACACAACTCAAGCAAGTCATTATATTAAAAATAGCCAATATATACATTTGTGTAACAATGCCACAAGCCCTGCCCAAGATTCAGACATTTTACAACAGATCCTTATTCTTCTGTTAGCTGATCACACTAAGGAAAACTAGGGTACTATATTCCTGAACCCAAAGTTCTCTTTCCTAAGGAAACAGCATCATGGAGCTTGCTCATGGTCAGACTACATGCTTACTTGATATCATCTAAATGTCATAAGGACCACAGTCTTCCTCATACCTAGGAAAGAAATAACTGTCTTAAAGGCCCTCTCTCTCTGTGTCATCCCAGTAGAATTAATCTTTTTTTGACAACCATCAATAATTCCCCTAAATGTGTATTTTACATTATTGGTTTAAATAGGGGCTCACATTAAGTTTATTATGTACACTGAAGAGTGGTCTTTCCCTGAGCTAACTCTGTTAACAGCCACATGGAATGACAAAGCAAGCACAAACAAAACACACAGAAAGCTTAACACTTAGCACCCCTCATTATAACACACACACACACACACACACACACACACACACGCAAACCATAGATTCATAATTGAAAGACAATAAATTGTGAATAGAGCCCTCCCCCAAATCATAGAGTCCATTTGTATCTTTCAAAGCTGTACAATAAATAGTAACAATTTAATGAGAATGCTACCCCCCAAATGAGTAACAACTCCAAGATGGCAAGTGACAATCCAACAGAGAGACGGTCTCATGAAACCTCTGGTCTGGGGGAAGTGGCACAATGGTCAAGGCCCTTGCCTGACAAGAGCTAAAACCCTCAGTTCAATCCCCAGCACTGCCAAACAAAAACAAATACCTCTGGGGTCCGAAGACCCAGCTTGTGGGGACACAACAAACAGGCAGCAAAACGACCTTGAGATGGAGAACAGTATTTACCTCAACTCTATTTTAAAAAGGGCTGGGAGGAGGAATAAAAAGAACCCTGGTATGCACTGGGGAGGAAGAGGCAGGTGAGTCTCTGCGAGTTAAAGGCCAACCTGACCGACCCAGTGAGCTCCAAGATTCCAGGACCACAGAGCCAGACTCTCAAAAAATGTTTAAAGGAAGGTTAAAGACCCATGGCTATGGGAAACTGTAGTAGAGGCGATGTAGCACTTACAACTCCTTTTCAAACATTTTCTTTTCCTTCTGGCAATGATTTCCTTCTAGTAGTAGCCTCTATTACTTTGAAGGAATGCATCAATCATACCCTCTTGAATTCCCAGCAATCCCTGCCGTCGTGTACAAAGCTTAACACTTACAATTCAAAACGGGGCACACAGGTTAAGATTGTTATTTTTGATTTCTAGAGCCTTCCCTACCAACATAGCCTTTCCTCTATCCTTTTCTTAAAAAAGGAGGGGGGGGGGGGAGGGGACAAAATGGTCTTGAGCCCAGCGGCCTAGCATGTCTCCCAAAGCCTCACTTGCAAAACCGATACAAATACCATTTGGCAGAAGAAGAAGCTAAATATGGCTTCCCCTCTCAACATCAGTTTTTAAGTGTTTTTAGAGAAAGAAAAAAAAATTTTTTTTAAGAATAGCAGATTAATTTGATAATTTCAAAACTGTCATTTATATTTAGCAGTTTATCAGAATGGAGTTTTGACTTTTTTCTCTTTCATCTCTCTCAACAGAAGAAGTTATCAAATAAAGAGTTGTTTGCAATAATACATCTGGAGAATCCCCACCCTGACTGACCTCCCCGAGGAGTGATTGGTACAGCTGATTTAAGATTCCAACACACAGCGTCTGGTCCCCACCCCCACATCAGGGGGAAAAATATTAATCTCAGCCTTAAATATACAATTACAGTCAACGTGCAAAATTAACTAAACCCTGAGCCTGTAGTTTATTGCTCTTGTTCTGACTCCGAGGTGAAAATGTTATCTTTTTTTAATTAGCTAATTGTACCATGAACACAGCAGGAGGCGGGCATTGATAATTAAACCTGGAATTGGAATCCTTAAATGCTCGGTTGGTAGAAGGCTGGTGTAGAATGAGCACACACATCCTTTGGGAGGTAAGGGTTTGTGGGTTTGGTTCGTTTCCCTCATTTTTCATCAAGACAATGAATCTGTAACAGTGGACAGCCTGAGATGAACAAATAGGTGTATGGAATAATCAATGTAGATACACAGAGATATCAGTCATACATCGTAATGGAAGCCAAGGAAGAGCCTGCAGGACTAATGTCATTTTAATGAATTGCATATAGAGTGAAAATAAGGAATCGTGAACTGCTCACAGCAAGTTTTCCTCCACATGGTTCTTAAACTTTACCATTAATTTCCCATAAATAGTCCTGCCGTGTTTTCCCCTACAGTTGGGGAGCTAAGCTGCTCCTAGGTTCCAGCATTAGTTTGGTGACCCTGAGACCCTGTGGAAGCTGAAAACATTAGACCTGAGAATCTAGGTGGAAATCCTTGAGAAGGACTTTGTTCAACAAGTCATTTTCAGCGACCCTAAATAAATAGCCCTTCCTTTCTGACACTCTAACTACTTTCCATACAGGGGAGGGGTGGGTTTAAACAATAGTATCACTCAGTAGTGAGTGTGTGTGTGTGTGTGTGTGTGTGTGTGTGTGTGTGTGTGTGTGTGTCTGTGTGTGTGGTGTTGCGGATGAAACTGAGCACATATGCAAGCTAAGCATTCTATCACCAAACTACATCACCAGCCTGGTCGTCACACATCTTTTTAAAAAAGCAAATAAAGTTTAAACAGTTTCTCAGGAAAGCAACTTCCTACATACTATGGCTTAAATACCAAAGTTGGGGTATTGGAAACCTCATCCCTGAATTCATGTATCTATGATTGATTACTTTAGGGTAGAGCCTTCTGGAAGGACTTATGATTAGATGAAGCTCCCAGGGCTGGACCCCATGATGGCATTGGTGATTTTATGTAAGAGGAAGAAAGATCCAAGCTGGCACGTTTGCCTGTCTCACTATGGATGGGTTCACTGAGCGATGAGACATCAACAGAGACCTCAGAAGCTAAGGAGCAAAGACAGCACCACGCTCTGACTTCCCAGCTTCCAGACAATGAACAGAGTGGGTGGGTGGGTGGGTGGGTGGGTGGGTAGATAGATAGATAGACAGACAGACAGATTGACAGAAAGACATAGATGAGAGACAGGTGATAGAGACAGATAAACAAAACCTATGTATTCTCTACAAATTATCTCATTTCAGCTATTTTCATATACCAACAGTAAACAAACTTATTTGTTTGAAGTTTTCTATATTCAAAAAAAATTTTAAACTATCACTTATGCCAACACTAAAGGCGCAAATCTGTGTCTTCATGTTTTCCCTCATTTGTCACATCCCAGAACTGGCTTCTCTTCCTAAACAGCAGCCCTCGGAGTCGGAGTCCTGGTGTCTGTCACTCCAGACTGAGACATCAATCTCCTGATACCATTTACCCGCCTGCCTAATGACATCAACATCAGCAAAATAACAGATTGGACCTGGGTGGGTCCCACAGGGTTCAGAACTAAATGGCTTATTTACATATGCAAATCAAAGGTCTTCTCTGCAAAGAAGTAGGGAAGAGTGGGGCTCAGGGAGTAGAATTCCTTGCCATTAGTTTCAAGAAACAAGCACATTCCAAATTTGCTTAGGTAGGCTCAACTAAAATAATTCTGCTATGATAACCCCTAGTAACAAAAGTAGCAATCCTCGATTATGTAAATAAACCATTAAAATGACAAAAGAAAGAGAGCTGGTTTGTGCATAATGTAGAAATTTAATGAGACATATTTCACTTGATAGTAAATGCTCCCACCAAACCTTCACCCATTCGATAAATCGTTTTTAGAAATTATTAACATCCCTTAACACTACAGATCATACTTTTTAAAGAAATTATCGTTCCTTGACATTGCAGATCTGATAGCTTAGTACTTTAGCCTAATGTGCAACACTATACACATATTTACAAGAATGCTTTGTGGAAAATAATACATCAGGTGTGGAATAATGGGTGCCCAGTGAATTTAGTTGCTTACAGCCAACTGTTTATAAAAGTCTAATTCTTTAAATCACATGTAAGTTAATCTTGCTCAAAATAAGAGCCTCAAGGAAAATTTAAAATTAAGTGTACCTATAATTTTCAGCATGCATCTCATTTTTCAAAATAATAATAAAAAAATCTATCCTTAGGTAGGTATTTCCTGCCTTGAGATTTTAAAACAAGGAAGGGAGGGGGCAGAAAAGCACTCAACGATTGTTCAAGGCCTCACAGACTACTACTTAAAAGTCTACCTCAAAAAGTTTTCATTCTAAAAGTAATCATGTGCATCTCTCAGAGGGAGGTAAACTTCTCCCCCCAGGTCTGAGATGATCTCTGTCTGTCATAGGAACACTTCATCCCCAATCAAAGCTCTTATTAAACACTATACTTAAGTACAACAAAGCTGATTTCACATAGAAACCACCAAAGAGGCACTTGATCATCAGTAAAACAATCTAGATAGGGCCTCACAAGGTAAAAATATTCCATGGAAATAAATTGATTGATGGGATTCATAAGCCAGGGAGACTGGAGCAATTATTAAGCATATCAAGCAGGGATCAGGAAAACGGACGCTGAAGGAATGTGCCACCTAAGAGACACAGCACGTTTTCCACCACCATGGCATCAGTTTCCCCAAAGCCACGTGGGACTTACCACGGAGGAATTTATTGGCACTTGTAACACTGCGAAGATGAGATCCATTCTTTTACATTCTTTCAAAGTCAAGTTTTCAAATTAGGTCAAGAGGCAAGACAGACAAACAAGGGCCTGGAAAAAGCTACTCACACTGCAACTAGCCTCATCTCTTTAGATCATGAACTAATTTTCCAGTCTGAGTAGTTTTCCCTCGGTCTACTTTTACTCTTTTTAAAACAATTGTTGGCCTCTATCAGCTAAACTGATGACTTGCCAGTCAGTTCAAGCCAGCTTTGAGTTAGAATGCCTGCTGAACAGAGATGCCCTGGGCCAATCCCCAGCACAAAGCCAGGAAACCAACAGCCATAAACCCCCCCCCCCCACAAAAAAATGGTTCATACGGTGCTGTGAGACAGGGGTCACTTGGTGAAAGAGTTCATTCATAATGCTTTAGGTTGTGTTCAAATCTCTGGCCATTTATTGTTCATTTTTTTTTCTTCCTCAGATTTCTATGCTTCTTGTGCTATTAAATATTCTACATATACTCTTGTTTTAATAATAACTTTATTTCAGAGAAATGATTCCTTAAATAAGCCAACATTGTGTCAGATGGTCAGATCGTCAGATGGTCAGAACTCAGGAGGCAGAAGCAGACAGATCCCTGAGTTCAAGGTCAGCCTTGTCTACAGAGCAATTTTCCAGGACATTCAGGGCCACACAGAGAAACCGTGTCTCAAAAACACAAAAACAACACACATACCAACACACACACACACACACACCAACACTTTAAATTGTGACAAGGAGCTCCATCTTGAAAGCATAGCTTTGTTGTACTAGTCACATTTAGTTCCTAATGCATATTAAGGATATATAACAAGTACAAAATTAACAACGTTTTGTGCACTGACTGGTACTATTCCATATATACTAAATAAAGTCACTTTAGTAGTGTCTACTGAAATCAGTTCACTGTGTTTTGTGTTTAGTAAATATATTAGCTACTTTTCTTACTGCTGTGACAAAAACACGCCCCCCCCCCAAAAAAAAAGAATTTAAGGAAGAAAGGGTTTATGCTGGCTCAGAACTGGACAGTCCAATTCTCCAAGGTGTGATGGCAGGAACGTGAGGCAGCTGATCTCATCGTATCCATAGTGAAGAATGAATGCTGGAGAATGCCTCAGATTCTCCGTATTTCTTCCCAGTCCAGGAGCCCAGCCCACCTTTTAGTGCAGGTTTTCCCACCTGAGTTGTGAAAGTTAGGCTGTGCTCTGGCCATATTGGTCTTTGCATTATTCCCAGGCCTCTCCAGCTGCTTCTGTATCAGGGTTTTGTATAGGGTAGGACTTACTGGAAAGTTCTCCCTCTCGGTGTTTTGTTTAAGTCAGGGAGACTCATACGTTGTCCCTCCTAGAGAGAACACCACCCCACTTTCCTCCTCCCTTTTCATCGCATAATATACTCCCTCAACTTGTGGGTCACGAGCCCTTTGAGGGTTCCCTAAGACCATGGGGGGAAACACAGTTATTTATATTACAATTCATAACCATAGCAAAATTACAGTTATGAAGTAGCAACAAAAATAATTTTATGTTTGGGGGTCATCACAGCATGAGAAACTGTATTAAGGGCCACAGCATTAGGAAGGTTGAGAAGCCCTGCAATATAGTATCAATATGTCTGTCTGTCTGTCTGTCTGTTCTCTCTCTCTCTCCTTCTCCCTTTTCCCTCTCTCCCTCTGTCTCTGTCTCACAAGACCAGAAAACATCTCTCATTTGTTCCCTACCTAGCCCAGTTGATGCCCATAAATAACTTTTTAAATCAGAGAGTGAAGCGATATTTTATATATACAGTACAAGGTTACGTGAATGAACTGACCTATACTGGGGTTGCAGTCAGGACTTTGCGGAATATGGAAGGCACTGTGGGTTGGGGGCAGAGTGTGTGTGTGTGTCTCTGTAAACACATTTTACAGAGTGCTTACACAGAGAACACTTAGTTCCTCTCCGCTCCTTGGGGCATGAAGGCACACACACACACACACACACACACACACACACACACACATACACACACACAAAGACAGCACCGATACCCCAACCTTTAAGCAAAGAGCCGGGAGAGGGGATTTTGCAGGACCTCATCCAGCTGGACCTGTGTCGATGCCTCAAGGACGGAAGGGGGCTATGGCCTCCATCTTCCTTTCTCTTCTTCCTGCCTCCCTCCAGCCTCCGGCTGCACCTGGGCCGAGCCTAACCAGACACCACAGGCCAGGGTGCCTCAGTAGACAGTAGTAGCTGAAGTAGGAAGGAGGAGTGACTTGAAGGTAAGAGGGAAGGGTAAGAAACAGGGAAAGAGAGGAGCGTGACCCAGGCACAGGGGAGGGAGATAAGACACAAGAGACAGTGGAGGGGAAGACGGTGGCACCCGCAACCCTGAGTCACAGCTGGCAGCACCCCAGGGGCCATCGCTTCCTCCCTCTGCCCTGTCACAGCTGAAACCCTCAGACCTCACTGCAAGTTCACCGCTGCTTCCCTGTCTCAGAAAAGCTGTGGACAGAGCATCTGCTGCCAAGAGAGGAAAACAATTGGGGTCAAAAAAAAAAAAAAAAAAAAAAAAAAAAAAAAAGCCACCTAGTGCTTTTTCTCCCATGGCTTTCACGTTCCAAGAGATGCTGAGGATGCAAACTAGATATTATGTAGAGGGCCCATATCTAATCACGGGATTTCTCTTTTGTCAAGGTTTCACGGTAATGGTGATTCTCATAGGTCCAAAGAAAACCCTGGGATTGGATTCCTGATGAAACCCTTACTTTGAATGTAAAGTTGCTTCCCAACCCTGATGCACTTCAATTTGTCATTTCAAGTCAGGCAAGATTAGGACAGAAGAACAAGGGGCCGGTCTGCATAGAGTCCACTCCAGGTCTGTGGAAGCCAGATCCCTGGCCTCCTCTGGAAGGAGAGCAAGAGGAGTAAACCACACTGGAACAGCCTTCCCAAACCACCAGCTAGTGACAGAGGAGCCTCCCCGGCCATCCAGCCCTCGGCTGCGTACCCAGGCATGGGGGTGGGAGGTCTGGAATTCTAGGACCTTGTCTAAAAGCCAGTCACAACAGTGAAAAGTTTCTAAATGAGAAAAATTCAATTATTGAATGCATGTCATAGTTCAATTTTCTTACAGGCTTCAAAATATGTGTGTTTGGGGATTCACTGTATTGATGGCCATTTAGAAAATATTACTGCTATAGTTAGCTGTCCACAGAGAAACACGGCTCACGCCACGTTCCATCCATCAGTCAATGATCCTTTGTTAGAGCATTTCCGGAACATTATATATTGATTCAAATTAATGAATTTTATGTCAAAGGCCAGTTAACATATTTTACCATAGACAATAAGTTTATGGATGTAATTACTGACTGGAGCTCCAAAAACAGCACAATTACATTCCTGTTTATATGTCAACCCACTTAAGTCACTTCAATTTAGAAGAAAAAAAAATCTAATGAAATCACATGCCACACATTTTTAATGAGAAAAATTACAAGATACCCAAATTAAAAGAACCAATCTTCCACAGAGAAATCTACAGGGGGGAAAGTGTTCAGGTAAACCAATTTTCTGAAGGCAAAATAAAAATTTCAACACCGCTCTGAGTTGTACCCAAAGCAAATTACTGCCAGCAAGCAATAAGGCTCTGATAATGAGACCTGATTAGGGTGGAATTTAAGCAGGAGATAAGCAGACTCTTCAGGCTGTTTTGATGGAGTTCATCAGTTTAGGCAGGCATAGGAGGTGAATGACCATGGGTCCCAGGCAAGAGTAAAGCACCCCAGCTCTGCACAATCCAAGAGGATGCTCTTTAAATGGCAGGTGCTCACCTCATGGGTTCATTTATAAAAAGAGTAACCCATCCTCACAAACCCCAACACACACATACCCACCATAATTACAGCATGCTGAGGTATGCTGTCCTGGCCATCATTATCTTCTACCAGGAACGTCAGATGTCTTGTGCACTTACATGAGGGGTACGTGTAGGGTCAATCTCCCACTTACAAACAAGGCTCCAGTATTTAGAAGATGCAAACATCACACTTTAAAACAAATAGAGAATTAGACTCATGTTCAGATCGTACTGTTATCTGTATCGTTTTATTCTCTCTAGTCTTTAAAGTCTACTTTTACTGGAGAGTGGGAAAGAAAACATGAAGAGTATTTTGGCCTCCTTGAAGAGTTCTTTCTGGTAGACATAACACATGAAGCCCAGTAAAGAGTGTCTGGGAGAGACCCAAGGTGACTTCCCACACTGACTGTGTGTGCCTAGCAGAGCCCCAGATTCTCTGAGTAACTCTCAGTAAACTGAGGCTGTGACAGCTACCTCCAAAGAGTTATGAGACAAAAATAAAAAGATGCATCATGGTCAGCTTATGCCTGACTGGACTCAACATGTAGCTCATGTTGGTTATTAGTGGTGTAGACGAAGGCAGCTGTTGGTAACTCCTAATTTACATGACTCTAACAATGGTGCAGTTTGCTTCCTTTTATAAATCCACATAACCTAACCATTCCCGGCCAAGTTTTGAACACTTTCTACATTGCTATATAAACAGCAGCAGAATCTACACAGGGTTTCAGTCCCCAGGCTTTGTGGGGACCACACGCCATGTTGGATAACGATGTCTTCACCTAAGGGACTACTACACACACACACACACACACACACACACACACACACACACACACACACACACACACATACACGTGCGCAAGTCATGCTGCGCGGAAGGATTCAACAAGTCACCCATTTAAGGTAAAACCCAGGCCAGCCTTTGCAAAACAAAGAGCAGACTGCAGAAAGCAGATGGCTACAGAGCTACCTGAGAAACACCTGAGAGAAAGCAGGGCCTTCTGTTCTCTGCCAGCCTCATATCCTGGCCACAGCTTAAAAGATGGCAACGTCTTTCTCAGGCTGCCAGAGCCTTTCCAGTCTCGATTGTGTGGGATGCCCCATGGCCTGCAGAATAGGA